>NC_065562.1:4917923-5013119 GCF_022605725.1 Anthonomus grandis grandis | reverse complement strand
CTGCCTTCATTTTCTGCTTTTCATTTTACGCCGTAAAAAGCATAAGCACATTCATATATGTATTCCACTAACGACTTTTTTTGCTCCACTGTAAATACTTTGTTAACCTCATAGTTTGGAGTAAGTCGAACATCGTCTCCTAACTGTTGCTGCTTCATGAAGTATCTCCGAAGTGTTGGATAGGGAATAGGAGCAAGAGCGTCAGCCATTTGTGCCTCGGTGTGCTTTCCGATTTTACGTTCTCGTTTTTTGCGAGCCATGATGCTAAAAGTCAATTTTTTTATAAATATCATTTTATAGATAATACGGACCACAGTGAACCGATTCACTGTGTACCGGTTCACTGTGTAAATTTGCTACTATCCAATAAAAAAATTAATAACAAAATAGCAATAATGAAAAACAAAAGAATTATTATTTATAAGTTGGCTAAAAAGAATCAACAATAGATGACACTATCAAACATTTCAAAATATTTGAGCAAACACCCCAAAAACATTGGGTAAATGAACAAACGAAATTTAGTTTGCTTACCTGAAAACACACAATTGCACGTGGCGCGTTTAAAATAATACTGATCGACGAGAATCGACTAGCAATACTAGCATACGTTAGAGATGCTTTAAGCGGTCCCCACCACAGACACACTAACGACCGTTGGTAAATGTAGTTGCGCCAAATTTGAAAATGGTTCTCTGTGTACTGTGGTTCACTGTTGGACAGTTTACCCTAAATCATAAGATTTTTTTTGATAATTGGTTTACTAGCGTCCCGCTTATGGTTTACTTGACCAAGAATGGTATCCATCCTCTTGGAACTGTGCGCTTGAATCGAGTTCAAGGATGTAAAATGCTGTCAGAAAAAGAGTTTAAAAAACTTGGACGAGGATCTTGGCAAGAGAAAGCTGCTATTAAAGATGATGTAAAGTTAAGTACCGTTTGCTGGTATGACAATAAAATTGTCTCAACTTTATCATCCTACGTCGGGTCACAGCCAACGGGTACTAAGCAAAGATTTTTTAGAAGCGAGAAATGCTACAAGAATGTGGAGTGCCCGCAAACAATTTTGAAATATAATGAATACATGGGAGGTGTAGACTTATTAGACTGTATGCTCAGTTACTATCGCATTAAAATTAGATCCAAGAAATGGTATCTTCGCATTTTCTTTCATTTTATGGAGATGTGCGTTGTAAATAGTTGGCTTTTATGGAGGAGGCAAAATGATATATATATATGCCACTTGCAGATTTTAAGGTGGCTATTGCAGATGCCTTATGCAACAGTGGGAAATCGAGGACGACCTAGCGCCAATCTTGAAAATGTTTATTTGCAAAAGAAGAAACGTGGCCCTACGAGTGAAATACCCCAAACTGAAGTTCGAAAAGACGGAATCGATCATTTGCCAGAATGGAGAGAGAATGACAGAAATAGATGCAAGCATCCAGAGTGCAAATCCCAGACGTACATTTATTGTGTTAAGTGCCAAATACTCCTATGCTTAAATAAAGACAGAAATTGTTTCATTCGATTCCATACTGAATAGCTGAATAAGTTTGTAAAACTTATTCAGTATGGATTAAAAAATAGTTAGTGCATAGCGCTTCATATATGGTACATACACTTTTTTATTAAAATTTTTGATAAAAACACAATATATAATTTTTTAATTATTTTTTCATTTACGTATGCGCATTGATTTATCTTATATATTTTTTCCGACAAAAATAAAAAAACATGCAACAAGGGGTTAATAAACTGTTTTATAATTTTTTTAGTGTTAAAAAAAGTACCTATTAAGTTAATTCAGAAGTTTTAAGTACCGTAAAAAAAACTTTTTCAATTACTTGGTCTAATCTGTTGCTTAAAACAAATTTGACTGAAAAATCCATGTTTTGTTCATCCTTTATTAACACAATTGTCAAGTTCTCCTAGTTTCTCCTATTCTATGTTCTCCATCTACACATTATTTATTTGGGAAAATCTTGTAATGTATTCATATATCCAACTGCAAAATCTTTTTTTAATCCTGGATAAGTTTTCCCTAAAATATACTACCACGTTAATTTAAGATAATAATAATGTTTAAAGCTAGTTTCATTGAGAAAGCGACCAGTTTTAAACGCAAATTAGAGAGGAAATTCCAAAAAAAAACATAATTTATAACCAAAATACAGATTTATCAACAATTTCACTATTATAATTCATTTATAACTTTTAAAGAATCCGATTTTTCATTTGGTGTAGGTCAGCTTACTTACCGGGTGGCCACCCTGAAAATTACCAAAACCTTACCAACATTTTTTAATTTTAGTAATTTTAATAATAGGTTAATGTACTTGTATAAATAAAATCCTTTTTTAGTTAATAAGTTTTTTACTTAATTAATAGCTTTCTTTTGATTATCAATGTAATAATATTAGTTTTTTCACTTTTATTACTGAATTTATCCAATCAACCGATTATTGAAGAGTAAAAATTATACAGTGCTTTCATTTCAAAACGATCCACCCTTAATAACTTTCTTAAAAAAAAAAAAAAAACTATTATTAGCAACTTTAATTATGCATTTACTGAAGTTCTGTCAATCACCTCCTCACCTCCAGCTACCCTCACTTTAATATGTCAAATGGGAACTCCCATCATGTGATACATCATAATAAGCAGCGTAAAATTCTCTATTCAACGGTACCAAAAAAATGAAATCGGTAAATGTGTAAGCAAATAGTAAGCGAAAATGTCTAGAAATAATGAATATTTTATTTACGCCAAACTTTGGTATTTTAAATGAATACTTTTAGTGTGGTACCTACATCATTTTAAAATTCTTACATTTTTTATAATAGATCATCAAAAAAAATACAAGCAATTTAGAAGTTAAAATGTGTGGTAACAAACAGTACATTTAGTAGAAGCAAATTATTTATTTTTTTATGTAAAGAAAGTTATTTATTTTGTTAAGTTAAGTAAAGAATGTGTACCGTTATTTGCGAGAAAAAAGAGTGTCTTCAAATTTTTTGCAAAAATCTTTGCAGTCTTATAACTTTGTATGTGTATTTATTTAACTTATATTTTTTGCGAAACCTACCTAATAGGTACAAAAAAACGTTTAAAAAGCAGGCGATTTATTATTGTTAAAATTGTCAGTTTGACGCGTGCAATTTTTCAATTTTAGTTAAAACAGTGAGTTAATAAAATGGTGTATACGCTAGCCGAAAGAATAGAAATAATTTTCCTTTATGGAGCACTACACTTTGGTAGTTCGCGAGTTACTTGATGAAAATTTTCGAGAAAAGTGGATTGGCAGACGTGGTGCAATCGAATGGCCTGCGCGGTCTCCGGACCTAACCCCACTAGACTTTTTTCTTTGGGGCTACTTAAAAAGCAAAGTTTATAAAACCCCACCTGAGAGTATTGAGAATTTAAAAAATAGGATATTTCAAGAATGCAGAGAAATTAGCGGGCAGACCCTTGCCAATGTTCGTAACGAGTTTGAAAATACGCTTTTTTATTGTCTTGCTAATAACGGCGCGCATTTTGAACATTTAATAAAATAAATTTGTTAAACTTATTAAATTTGTTTTTCTACCCTACCGATTTACACTTTAATTGCTTCTTGGTCAATCAATTTTATTTTTTTATTGAAATAATTAAAATAATGTATCACACGATGGGGTAGCCATTTGACATACCAAAGTTTGGCGTAAATAAAATATTCATTATTTCTAGACATTTTCGCTAACTATTTGTTTACACATTTACCGATTTCATTTTTTTTGGTACCGTTGAATAGAGAATTTTACGCGCCTTACTATGATGTATCACGCGATGAGGGTTCCCATTTGACATATTAAATTGAGGGTAGCTGGAGGTGAGGAGGTGATTGACAGAACTTTAGTAAATGCATAATTAAACGTCCCCCTGTATATCTAATTTGACGTGTTTTTTTTTTATTTTTTAAGAAAGTTATTAATGGTGGATCGTTTTGAAATGAAAGCACTGTATATGGAAATATATACAGTATGGGTGTTATACTATTTTATTTATGGCGAGATATTGAATTATTTCAAGAAAAATAAGCGATTAAGCATTCTCAGAGTCAGGTAAATTAGCCTGCTTGATCTTTGGTAGAAGAGTTTTTAGGAGTTAGCTGCGTAACAATTGTTTAGGACTGTGATTGTTTGTAAAGGTTTTTAATTGGGTCAGTTTACAGTCTTTATTTATTAAAAATTGTTTTCTCTCACACCAAGTAGTACAAAATATATTACTTTTAATAATAGGTCAACGTTGTAACCAGATATCTTGTTTTACTTAGTGTTTATTTAATATGTTAATCTCATCTAAGATGTGGTTAAATATCTTCTTTAATGCGGCTTGCCGATTTTGGTATTGCCTATATTAACTAAATCGATAGAAAAATAATATAAATACTTGTAATTTTTTCGTGATTATTTATAAATTTTTTTTGTTTCAGAGAATCGACATAGACTAATGTAGACTTAGATAGTGAAAATAACTTTTTGGAGGGAGTGATACACCTACTGTTAATATGACAATATAAATGTGTCCATAAAAAGGTTATTGTTATGCACCTTAAAAGCACTCTTTCTGATATTTTTGTTATGTATAGTTATTTTGTAGTGGGTACGTCGTAGATATTTAAGGCATATAGATGGAAACCCACCAAACTAATAAACATGAGATATTCGTAACAGTCGATCAAGTAACTTTTTCAGCGCCTAATAAATAAAGCTAAATTTTATAGATTTATTTTGCGTCCTTCAAATTGTACAAAAATTTACTATTTGGAATTAAAATAATTTATATCTAATTTAAAACCGTAAAACTTTCCTTATTACATATCTTATCTTCTATTATAAGTTTAGTTTTGATTTAAAGTATTAATTTATTTTTTCTCTTGTATCTTGTTTTCTAAATGCATAGTCCTAGTGATTATCTTCTGGTGTACATATTTATACTAGCACCTAGCGGTATTATTATACAGGGGCAAAAGGAACCGAAGTTAGTAAAACAAACTTTCTTAAAAGGTCTTTTTTAATTGAAAACCTTGTGTTTTTTTATTAAAAAATTGCTGCTTTTTTAATATATAGGATGTTTAGCAGACGGTGTGCCAAATTCCTTAAGCAAGATGGGACTCCACTAGCGCATGATGTGCTTTTTACAAGTTAGAAAATATTCTAAGCACTGAAATTACTCTACACACTCTACTAGTCTACTACACCTTGCTGCATGTAGATGCGTTCCTGAAACTTGAGTCTATCAGCTATCAGTCTTAGAAATTTTTTCGACTGTTGTATTTAAACACGCTCTTCGTTAATACTGATTGAATTCATGGAACATTTAAAATTTTACAGATTCGTTTTTAAAGATTCGATTTGCATGATGCTTAATTATATACAAGTCAAAGACATCTTCATTTTATTAACGTGATTTTTGTGTAACATAACACCTTTAATAAGTAAATCACAAAAAATATTGTTGGTTAGCTCTACATTTAAAATGGAATTTATTTTGAGAACATAGTGCTTTTACATTAACTCATATACACTATATCATTACTGTTTCGAATCATTTGGAGACTTGGTTTTGCTCCTCTAATAATATAAGCTTTTAGAAAGAGCAATAGTGTTCCTATAAATCCTTGTATAGATGTTGAAGTAAACCAAAAATAAATCAATATGCGAAATCTCTTCAAACCTGGTTATGCAAAGCTCTATTATATTTTCTTTAAACTTTTTAGCTCTTTTTGTGCCATGATTTTATGAACCATAATTTCAATCAAAAACTTTTTTTTAGGTTTTTATTGACAATAGAAAGGCTTTATTGAATTCCTTCATGATGACATTGTGTGAATATTACACTGATTAAGAAAGTCAATGTTAAAATCTTCAGAACCCATTACAACTTCCGGGTTTTTGTGAGTGAAGAGAGCTTCGGATATGTGTTTTCGTTCAACTGGTCAAAAATGCTAGAGTATCGACAGGACCCTTAGGGAAGTTGTTTGAGATAGGACGCCGATGAAAATTTTCAAAAAAATCTAATCTCTGTATTAAAAACGCTTTTAGCGATTTTAGTTAAATTTTTAGATTTTAAATAATGTGTGGTGAGGCCATTTTTTGAAGAATTGCAGATGATTTGACTTATGCAGGGATGGACTTGCAGCAAATGCTCAAAGTGTTTTTTGCTCCATGCATTTTAACACACTTTCTGCACCTGTTGACCCAAGATGCCCGCATGCGCAGCGAATACCACTTAAGATCATTCCTAGATTCATTCTTCAGATTATTCCTAGGTCATTCCTGAGAAATTCCGCAGCCACTACAACTCTAGCAACTAGGTCCTCTCTGGTGGGCATCGGAGTTGCGTATATGAGTTGTTCCATGGCGTCCCAGACAAAAAAGTCTAGAGTTGTCAAATCAGTTGATTTTGCTGGCCAAGGGACAGGATCATCTCTACCAAAGGAAATAAACGTAACGGATCTTTGTATGGATTTTATTTTTTTATACAAAAATTGTGCATCAAAGCGCAAAATTCAGAGGTTTTTAATTTGTCTAAAACTAATAGAATATTTCGAAAAAAAAATTTTTTTTCAAAAAAACAGTGGTCTATCTTTTTTACCAAAAATGTAATACACATGTACTGCAGCTCCGTCCCTGGAGAAATCAAATCACCTGCAATTCCTCAAAAAGTCGCTCCATCATCTATCATTTAAAACATAAAAATTTCATTAAAATCCCTAGAAAATTAATACAGAGGGAAAAATTCGATTTTTTTTGGAAAATTTCAGCACCTTGGGAAACGACGCACTTCCGACCTTCGGTGTAAAAACTATTTCTCTATGATTCTGTATTCTCGTTTAAGAAATTTCCGTTTTTTTTTAACGCTTCGCTGTAGCCTTCCTAGTCAAGATAAAACCACTATTAACTCTTTTCCTCATTATTGTAATACAATGAATGGCGATAAGATTTAAGAAAAATTCTTCTCAAAGTTTGACACTGATTGACAAACACAAGTTTTTTCGACTACATTAATCGGAATGTTTTTAAAAAATGCCAAGTGTTAGATTTTTGATTACTGGGTAAATCCAGTGTAGTACGTTATACTTTTATTTCGTGATATTTTCAAAAAATGTCTTGTCTCTCGGGAAGAACTTTATCCATCAGTGTATATTTTTCGTCGTTGCAATGTTTCCTTTCTTTCTTTAGCTGGAACTATTTCTGATACTAAGGTATTCTTACCCTAGATTTCTTAGCTTCATTTGTTTGTTCATTAGCTTATTTTCTTTTTCTTTCTTTTCAAATTGATTTTCAAAGATTTTTGTGCACATTAGCTGAAGGAAAAGTAAATCTATTAGTATTGTCACACACAGTAGAATTTATATTTATCTACCTTTGTCCTTATATCCCACAAAATTCAAGGAATTTTTAGTTATTCAATTCCATGTTCGTCTCAATAACCGACTTGCCATAATCTTGACAGTTTTCTGGAGATTTTCTAAAGAAGATTTACGTCTGAATCATAATTGTTTTTTAAAGCTGAACAAAAGCAATCAGATTCATTTTCTTTTTTTATATAAATAATCTGTAACCGAAACTATTAGGTTTAATAGGATCAGACCAATAAAATCTCCGTGTTAATTTTTTTCTCCTAAAATTGCTGCGTAATTTAAAAAAAGTAACAGACAACTACGAAACAACACAATACAGTGTAAAACTCGCCAATACCCATGAGTAATATTATGATATCGTATTGACTGGTCATCCTTGTGTTTTTTTTATTCTTTTTTGTTACTTGCGTTTGTGTATATGATGACATTTTACAATTTTATGATATATTTTGAATAATTTTTGAAGTCGGTAAATAACCAATTACACATTTCAATCACCTGCGGATCGATTAGTATAATTTCTTGTCGAATTCTTTGCCTTAAATCATCAACATTATTTAGTCTATTCACATAAACTTTGGCCTTCAAATAGCCTGATAAGAAAAAATCTAATGGGGTTATATCCGGTAACCTTGATGGTCATTCAATCGGTTCTCAATGGATGACAAACCGTTATCAAGTTAGTTCTAAAATTAGAAACTGTTCGAAAATAGTACGGTCTACTCACTTTTTAAGAAATAGCATAAAAAATTAATGTTGGTGTCATAGTTTCTACTTAAGAGGGTATCTCAACACAGGGCAACCAACATTTTCATTGCAAAGGACGCATTGAATCAAATGGACAACAAATTAAATGTTATATGTTACATTAGTTGTAATAAATGTTGAATACATTTTTGTTTTAATTTCATATGTTTCGTCATTCTGTTACGTCATATTTGACAAACCATTGACTTCAGGCATATGGTTTGCTATACGAAAATTATTCAGAATATATCATAGAATTGTAAAACGTCATAATATACGCGGTGTTCTATCTAAAAAGAAAATGTTGACGCTATAGTTTCTACTTCAGGCACCCTGTATAGAAATGTTTTATTTCACAAAACGCGTAAGTGACAATATTAATCGATGTGTCCAAAAAATAAAACAAGTAAAAATCCCCGAGTTTTAAATGAATTTGTTCCTTTTATCGTGAATGCACTGTCTGTCTATGTCGTAGCCACAATACGAAATCTGCCGTTTTATCAAGCGGCTATTCACCGGATTGTTTGTCATATGGCTAGTATTTTTAGTCATATAAACTGGCTGATCAAATATCACGAATAATCTGAAATTTAAATTACTACTCTTTCAAAATCGAATTAAATTTTAGACCATCAATCGTATTATTAAAGTTTACCGTATTTAACATTTAACGTGTATTCTAATAAAGAAAAAACTGATATAAGAGTAATTATTCTATTAAAAAAAAACACATTTTTAATACATATTGCTTAATTTAGTCCGCTCTAGTTGCATCTGCTCTTATATTTTAGGCTACTTTGAAACCAAGTCACCTTTTATTATTTTTATTACATTGATTTTCCTTGGTTTGCGTAAATATTTTTTAATCATCAGCAATGTCCGTATGAATACTTTCTTCCACTAAACTAGTTATCTCTGGTAAAAACGCATTCATAGATGTCGCATCAGGTCTATTTTCTGAACGGTTTAGAAGTTTTTCCTAAATTCTTAGCATGTATTTAACATCCTGTTTATTTCTCTCGACACTACCTTGATTCTGCGGGTAACGGGGGCGACTTTTAATCAATTTGCATGTTGGCAAATATGGTTTAATTCTTTAATTTTGGTGCACCAAAATCTAAAAAAAATGTTTGCAATGTGTCGGCCACTTCTTCAGCGCGCTTGATTTTAAGGGGGCCTAAATGAACAAATTTTTTGAGGTGGTCCTGATAGTTAAGTAATTATTTAGACTTCCAGAATTGAAAATCTATAAGATATACCTGTCCTCGATGGTTATTATAGGTTTTACCATAATTCCTTTTCGTGCATGATATTGTTTTCTACTCAACGCTTACAACATTTAACAACAATTTCAAATACATTTTCAATTTATCGCTACCTTCATGACCCATAGAAAATGATAGAAAATGACCCATTGCATCAACTTGTCATAAAATTCTTCGAATGGAACAACAAAAACTATTTGATCAGTTTCCGGCACCTGATTCTTAATGATCTTTTTTATTCCATCAATTTCAATAACATCATATAATTTAATAAAGTAATATTTCAGAATTTTGAGCGGCCGCCTTACTGCCAATCAAAAAGTTCATAATTGTATTTACACGTTCTACATTCCAAAGTTTTTTCCTTTGATTCTTTTTTTCTGTAATAACAAAAAGGTTTTTATATAAATTTTCATCTTAAGTTGATGTCTTACTTGCATAGAATTAATTTATATGCCTATAAAACAAAGATGTTCCCACAGGTGGGTTAGCCAATCTTAGGTAAAAGTAACACAAAATAACGCGTGCACGATTTTAAAAACTACTTTTATAGTTGTCATTTGTTCTAAGTAATATGCAAGTACTATTAGGAGGTTATATTATTTCATCAAAAGCTGGAAAAATTTTGCAATGGCAATTTAAAAAAAAAAAATCGCAAACTATATTTGTGATTTTCCAACCAAATCAGGATATTAAAAATTATGAAATAATTTATAATGTAGGAGAGTATATATTTTCAATATTACCATTTTACAACAAGAAGAAACTGAAAACTGTAAATTAAATTACGATTTATTCGTTAGCCAACAAAAAATAATTATTCAAAAGAAGTATTTTGCGTAGGATAATATTTATCTCTTATCTCTTACATAAAATAGAAACCGTTATTAAAAGCACTTGTTTATAAATTTCTGTTGACGGCAACGACGATATACCGCAAACACATAACCTTACTTTTATTTTAAATTGCTGCTAATAGTGATGCCTGTATTCCGGCTGATATAAACACCATATTAATTCTTGATTAGGAATACGGACGGCATTTGAATGATCAATTTATAAGACGGCTAAAAGTACTAGCCACATTACAAAACAATTTACATTAACCGATTATTTTACAAGGTGGCTGCGTTTTATACAGTGGTTAGGCGTCTTATAAAAGACCGGAATTTATAATGTGGCTTCGAAATATATAATTGTATATTTATACACAACACCTTAGGTTATGTTTACTTACCATGTGCCACGTGTTTGCTAGTACATGTTGTTATTGTAGTCAAATTGGCAGTTAAGGTGGAAAAAATTAAAAGCGCATTTTTATTTCAAAATATTGCAAAAAATAACAAGTTTATGCTCTGAAAAATATTTTAATTAATTTTACAAATCGGTTTTATGATAGAAAGCAGATACTTAACATAATGTTTTTGTCAGCTTCACATGCTAATCTAAAAATAAAATGTAAAATGTTTTTGTTTTCAAAAAATCTAAATGTTCAAAATAAACAACAACAAGTAAATAATTTTTACATACAACTAATATAAAGGCATAATATAAGTTTGCCAATAAATTTTTTTCATCGATGTCCTCAATGAAAGAACGGGGATTTACGGCATGATAATCCAAAGTACTTACCACACTTGGAAGAACATTTGAAACCAGACTTGCGACAGGACCAACTCTGCATGAATCTTCTTGGCAGTTGCAGAACAACATTTTTATAGTATCTGGTGGAGCAATTTGGCTTTATGGACGAGATTGCCATTTTTTTTCTATCCAAATTTCACAGGGTCTATCTTGCGATCAATCCATATATATTTAGGTATAAGAAATCGTAAACAAAATAATAATCTAGTTTACGTGACAATAAATTCGAAGTATGTGTTGTTCAGCAGCATCTTTTCTAGGTTGTTATGCAGCTAGATTAAATGTTGATGTTCCTCGTTGTCGTGAAGCTGTTCTGTTGTACCAAGTGAATCTTATTTCATTTAATTTTTTCTTCTCCGGATTTTCTTTCAAAACTATTTCAAAGCTAGCACACTGGCTAATGTTATTTTTCATAATTCTCATACAGTTTTTTTTATTTTTCTTTAAAATGAAAGAAGTGAGTACATACAATCATGCTGTTTCGGTATGTGCCCGAACAGCATGTAGAAATAAAATACATTTTTTAAAGTGACGTAGTTTTGCTTGCAGTGCCATCATGTTAGTAATTCTATCGGGTTTTGCAGTTTTTCCTGGACGTAGCAAATTTTAATTTTGTGAGTAATTAAAAGAACAGCAATATCAGTATCTTCGGGAACAACCACAACAGTTTTTTTGTTATTTGAAAAATCTACGATCGTTTTAACAATTAGATAGTGTGCATCCCTTCCTGCTTGTGTCACTTGTGATGCCTGCTTCTACCAGACAAGATTAATTTATAAATTTTTGTTTATATTTGCGGTTCTTCAGAAAATCATGTTGAGACACAGTAATGGTACCCTCTGGCTTAACTTTTATATCAGTAAAGTTACCCGATCTTTTGTTAAAAGTAATTTGTCTGCAAATTACTTTTTGGTGTTAAACAATTTGTAACATATTAATCAAAGACTACTATGCAGTCTCTAGTATAATAATTGTGTTTTGCATAATTAATATACTGAGAGCAAATTTGTTGAAGTAGCGGGAATTCTGCCAAACCATTTTATGAAAAAAAATCTTCCATCCACTACATAATAACAATCCTGATATGTAAACTGAAAAGGTGTGTTACTTTTCCGTCCCTGTCTCAAAGTACCATCTTTAAAAATAATACATTTATTTATAATTTCACAGGTCAGAAAAAATCAGAATTATTCGGATTTAGTTACGTAAATATCACAAATTAAGAATTGTGGCCATTTTTTTTTTGTTTGCCATCGTGCTTACCCGTGAAAGTATAGTATTAAGTAATTATCTTTGCACATATTCTTGTAAAGATTAGCTTGCCACAATTTTTTTCCAAGTTAGCCTTTTTTCCAGTTAGTTTGACGACCACTGTAGCAGTGAAACAGTAAAAATATACACAAATAGGTATTTTTATAGAGGCGTAAGTTACGTACGCCGATATGTGATAATACTATAGCATATAATCGCTACTGCCTCATCAAAGGAAACAAGGTTTGTTCAGACGAAAAGAATAATTATTGTTTACGGCGAAAAGTTTGTAAAATTTTCAATAAGCGTTTTGCGGCAACACACACCACTACACAAGTATAACAAAACTATCGTATACTATGATATACACTGTTTTTTAATTGGCAAACACTATATACAGGTTGGGGAATCGATCATTACGCATAGAGAGGTGCTTAAGGCGAAATATCGGAAAACGCACGCATGCACTTCATGCCCTCTGCCACTCGCCTGCTACGGAGAAACTATTAGAAGCGATATATTACTAAAGAGTTCAGGCATTTTTCAGATATGTTTTTGATGCAGGCTTTACATACATCAGTGTACACTAGGTATATAACCATTTCGTACTTCCAAACGAGTTTCTGGTAAAATGGAATTGGCACATTCAACAATTTTCTCTCGCTACTCCTCTAAATTTGTTCGTCTACTAAATTCGTGTCTATAAATAATTTGTTAAGATTACTTCAAAAATAAGAGTCATTTGGGAATCTAGGAGGCCATTTAATATACCCAGTTGCACTAATACACACTTCATTGAAAATTATTCTACAGGATAGCCCTCTTGTTAAAAATAGACCGAGCCCAAATTTAGGGAAAAAAATTTATTCTCATGTAATGGAAAAGAGGATTCATCTACAAATAGAATATATAAAATCATTTTTATTTGCTTTTTCCATCATAGTTTCACAAAATTTCATACTTCGCCATTGGTCTTTGGAAAATATATCCTCGAGATACTTTTCGAAGACCAGTGGCGAAGAATGGCTTTTTGTGAAACTATAATGAAAAATGAATTTTTTTTTATGAAATACTCTATTTTAGACTCATAAGACTACTTTTTATTAATGGTAACAATACCTTGAGTTGCTACAAAATCAAGTTCTTTCTGCCATTCAAATCCTCCCTAATTTAGATCTGGGATGAGTCTACATTATAGAATTTTTAACAAATACTTTTCGTAACCCTCTTAGCAGTGAGACTAGAAATATGAAATGGCCTGCTAGACCTCCAGATTTATCTCCAAATGACTTTTATTTTTGAGGCTTTCTTAAAACAGTTTAGTACGAAATGAAGTACTAGAAGTACAAATGGCTTTTATGATAGGTTAACTTATTGTTCAGCTAAAGAAGAAGGTCTGCTTGAGCCTATTATTTAAAGAATAAATTTGTGTGTCATTTTATTATTTATTTTATTTTTGCATAATGTTTTAATTATTCTTCATTTATCAGAGTTTTTATTTTCTTTTTATTACAATAATGCTTGACTTTTTATTGTGCAGAAACAGCATAATAAATATGTTGAGGTTACGATTCTATTTGGGTTGTACACTGGTGTATATAAAGCCTGCATCAGCAAAATATTTTAAAAATACAGTTATCATTTATACATCTTTTAAGTTAGTAAAATTAAACATCTATCACCTGTATTCTTACTGATTATTAAGGAATTTTAAATATATGGTTTGCTTCTAAAAACTACATAATATGAACATTTTACGCTTTGAAGAAAATGCTAGTTACAAAAAAAAACGGATTGCCGTAAAACTTAGAGCCAGAGATGAGATATTCTATATAATATGGAAACTTTTAGTTTCATATTTTTAAAAGGCTATATAAAAAGTATTAATATGTATATACATTTAAAAGTGTATCTATCTTTTAAAATTTACATAGTTATTATAGGAAAAATATATATGTATATATAGGATGACGCTTTTATTCCACTTAGCAGCATATAGGGTAGCCCATAAATGTACCGCAAAACATTATAAAGTAGAAAAGAACTTTCAAGAAAAGATCAAGATCAAAAAACACAGCGACCTTGTAACTAAGGGGAACAAGTTTTGACTCCAAAAACCTTCAACTGTCTAGGAGGTGTGTTTCATTTCACCACAAACTCTTTTGCTATACGAAATGGTTGTACAACCAGTGTACACTGATTGTGTAAAGCTATCATCAGAAAAATATTTTAAAAATGCCTCAACATTTGGGAAACTTTATTGCAAGTATTGTAATAGAGTTACCTTCATCAATGTCAAACGCTTACTAACGTACCAACTATCGTACTCTGTAAAACAACGACGTAGCAGGCGAGTCGCAGAGGGCACGAAATGAATGCGTGTGCGTTGCCATATTTCGCCTTTAAGCACCTCTCTATGTATAATGATTGATTCCCCAACCTGTACAAAAAGTATATTGCTTGTATATTATGTCAACTTATTTTTTTAAATAAAGCCGGTTAATTTCTTGGCAAAAAAGTTACTTTTGTGGTTTAAAACTTGTAGTTTTCAAAAAAAATCCTGAGGTTTATGAAAATTCTTTTGTTTATTTCTTTATTGATAATGGTGCGTAATAATAGTTTTTCGCATATTTAGTGTAACATTAAGATTTTTTTTCCTATTATTTTATATATTTCTTTGAATTTGCTACATCCCTAATAGAATAAAATGTTTCTTAACAAAGTACCTTTACAATGTTTGAAGATCTTTCACTAAATAAATTATCCTAAATTTATTAATTAGTGTAGGTATCTATATTGCCCCTTATAAATATTTAAGAATTCACATCGTTCGCACGATATTTATCTTTTCCTAAAGATTTGAAAGTGTAATGTGTTAGATCTATCCGAATGCTCCAAAAAATAATTTAGTATTATCGCCATTCTATCAGTTTTAGCTTGCAGGTGACTTCTATATGAAACCAAAAGATTCTACTGAGCATAACAAAAATTACAGTTAACTTTGTAATTTTTTTCTTGTCTTACAGGTCAAAGCATTAGTTCGCAGCAATTGTAAAAATTAAAAAAAGAAACTAGCGACTCTGTTTGAAATATATATATTTTTTAAAGTTAGTCAATTACCAAAACACTGAAGAAAAATCTGATCTTTTAAAAACTTTCAATTTAAAAAAAATTTACCTCCCTAAGTAGGTAATCACTAAAAAACGAACTACACCTATCCTCGATTAACGTTCAGGAAACAAAAACGCTAAGGGTCTGTATGTAGTAGTATTTTATTACAATTAAAATATAAAACGAGATGTTTTAAAAAAAAAAACCTATTTAGGCAAGGAATGAAGATCAGTTGTCAAAAAAAACATTAAAGTTATATATAGTGCCAAAAACAAATGTTTTTCTCAATTTAACGTAAGCATAATAATTTGCTTTTAATATAAATATTATTAACATTTAATAATATGTTGCAAGCTTTTTGCCAGATGCTGTATATTTGTAGATGTACCTTAAAGCAAGCAAGTTTGTACAGTTTTATATTTTTAAATATTAATATTATATTAATATACCTGTATTTTTATTTGTTATTGATGTAAATCCATATGAAAAGGAGAAATAAATATGTTTATACTATTTTCTTTGTTTGTTTTTTTTGTTTCCATTCCATTCCATTTTATAATTTATAAAATGATAGATACAACTTTTTCAACTCTAAACAATAGTGCAATTTAAAAACACAATAATAAAATAATTATCAGTTGTTTGTTATATGAAGAGAGCTGAACACAAGACTAGTTAGGCAAAATTAATTTATCTGTATGAAAAAGAAATAATAATTTTGATTAAAGCTGTGTAATACTCATAAAGACTGATGTGTTTTTGAAATTCTGTTTTACAGAAAATTATTCAGTTTTTGGCTTGTGTTAAATGTGAATATTTGAAAACATTTCTGATAGTTCAGTTGTTATCCTTGGCAGTAGTTTTTTACGTTGGGATAAAGATTTATTAAAATTAGGGGAGCGGAGTTTTTTTTATAAAAGAGGTTCTAAAATTACTTGAATTAATGCGTGTATTTAATGAACTTTATTGCGAGTAAAAATAAAATCGTACGTTAAAATTTAATGCTTTGGTGCATGGCCTCCACATGCAATGCAATCTTTACTTTAAAACTATAATTTAATACAAATGGTTATTTTCGGAACAAAAATAAATAACTCGAAAACCTTGTAGTCCGATGAAATGACGGTCGGTTTGTAAAAAATAAAGAGCAGGCTACAACTCGCCAATGAGTGATGAAAATGCTTGGAATAAAGATCCTAAATAATGGTATATCACTTATTTACCATTAATCATTTTATCGGACTACTACTAGATAATCATAGTTACTTTTAATGCGTTTCTGGCAGATGTTTGTAATGTGATTCTAAGGATTCACGTACCGAATAACTCATGTCAAGTGTTGTTTATCAAAAATCTCTAAAGAAAAGTCTGCGTTATAAGATGTAAGTATGTTATATTATGTTAAGTAAAGAACATTTAAAAATCATGTAAATTTTACTCCTCATTTATTTTTAAGAAATTTAAATACTATCGCTTGGGATAGTTCATGCGTCTTCGACTCCTAAAAGAGAGATGCTTGAGTTCTGGACGTAGATTTCGTGTACTTTCTACCTCTGCAATGCCACATTGTATATTTGTAGTAAAATTATAAGATTGGTTGACTTACCTGTAAGGAAGATCAATCTTAATTATTCGAGCATCGGAGTCCTATGAAGCTATTGGTAGGTCTCATTTTATGGCCTATCGACGCACAGATGTTTCGAAGAATTCGTAAAACAAACAAACCCAAAAAATCTCTCTCTACCTGCCAACCCTAACTCAGTTCATTATGTGACACGGAAAATCGCATCAGCACCTTAGGGAAAATGCCAAAAATAATAATTGGGTGGGTGGGCCCTATCATAGAAGGACTCTGAATAATTAAGATTGATCTTCCTTACAGGTAAGTCAGCCAATCTTATAATTATTCATCGCATCTCCGTCCTTCTATGAAGCTATTGGTAGATGTTTGTAGGTAAGAAAATGAATGCGATTTTTGTGCAGAAAAATATATTACTCCTAAAACCAAGTGTTACCAAACATCCCATAAAAAAAATTAAATTCCCATATTAATTGAACAAACAAAAAATTTCGTCTATGATAACCTAGGTAAGTAAGACTAAATGATAAGATAAGTAAGGCTAAATATGCTTATATAATAAACAACATTAAATTAATAACATATAATTTGTGTAGTATTCTAAGTTGTTGATAATACAGAATTTGTAAAACTCTCAGGATTTTGTGCTAAGGGAAGATTATAAAACATATTGAACACCATCGACTTCTTAGTCCAACCTGCCGTGTTACGGATCAGGTCAATATCTAAGCCTGCTCTGGCAGCTGCAGAAGTCGAAGCATGTCTTATGCTATAACCTTTAAATATTGTCGTATCAATATTGCTTTTGTTAAGAACATCCTTTACCCATCTACTTATTGCCTGTGTAGAGGCAGGATAAAAGGGCTTTTTAAAAGTTAAAATAAGTGACTCCTCTTGTAAGCGGTATTGAGACGTAATTTTTAAGTAATGTTGTAACGTAGAAGCTACACAAAGTTCTGGTTTATTTTTAAAAAATGAATAAACTAAGTATGGTTGTTTCCTGCCTCTACCTGGCGTCTTTAATCTAGCAAGAATTCGAATTTCTATCTTGTCAGGACTATTTTCGATGTTACCTACTTCAATCTTCGATATTGTTTGTACCCTCTGACCCGATGTCAATAACAATAATGTGAGTAGTTTTAAGGTAAGGTCTTTTATTGATAATTGAGACAAACGAAAAAGAGATGTCAAATATTCTAAAACAGGGCTAGGGTCCCATGTTGCTGAATATCGGGGAGCACTAGGTTTTCTATTAAAAATACCCTTAAAAAATCGTTTTAGTATTCTTTCATCTTCACCTCCAAAAGTAAAGATCAATGCAAAAGCTGCTCTATATCCATTTGAAGATGAGTAAGAAAGACCCCTGTTAAAATTCTCCAGAAAAAATTCCAAAATGATATTAATATCACCATTATATGGATCTAATTTCCTTTCCAAACAGTAATCCCACCATTTTCTAAAACAGATATTGTATTGTTTTAAGGTGTTTTCTGTTATCAAATCTAACATAACCGGAAAAGCAGAATCCGTAATTCCCTTTCTTTTTAATGATTCCTGCACAATCTCCTGCCACCAGGGAAAGGGTCTTGTACAGGGGGTGTTTCTCTCTCTGAAAGGAGAAAAAATTAAGTTTTTATCTGGACCAAAAATTAAAGGTTCTTCTATTAAAAGTTCCAAAAACAAAGGGTACCAAGATTGAGTCGGCCAATTAGGAACCACTAAAATACTTGTAGCTTTATCCTGAATAATCTTTTGAATAACTCTATCAATTAATAGAAAGGGAGGGAAGGCATAAAAATAATACGAACTCCAAACAATAGTGAACGCATCTACACAAACACAGTCTGGGTCAGGACCCCAAGAAACATAATCGATACATTTTTTATTACTTTTTGAGACAAATAAATCTATATCAGGTCTACCATAAAGTTGTATGATTTTAGAAAAAATAAAATTATTTAACTCAAATTCTGTATTGCAAGACCTATTTCGAGAAAATAAATCTGCTTTTGTATTTTCAGTAGTATTAATATAAGAAGCCGATATTATAATATTTCTTGACTCGCACCAGTCCCATATAAGACGTGTTATATTATTTAAATGTGTGTATAGAATACTACCCATCCGGTTTATACAGGCAATTGCTGTGATGTTATCTATATGAAGTAAAAATTTACAATTTTTATAAGTTCTTGCTAAAGATTTAAGACCATAATATGCAGCACATAACTCCAGCCAATTTATATGTTTTCCTACTTCAGCTCTATTCCAAAAACCTTTTGCTTCTATTTTCTCAGAGAATGCACCCCAGCCGGTCTCAGATGCATCCGAATAAATCTCGAAAATAAAAGGCTGTGGTTTTATTAACTTTGAAGCTTTTGGAATTTTAACTAGCCACCAATCGATTTCTGGGATTATGTTTCTGGGGATAATTATAACTTTATTGAAATTGTGAAAATTCTTCTTAAGGGCTTTTTGTTTAGCAATTTCAAGAGGTTTTAAATGTAACCAACTGTCATCTAACGTAGGGGAAACCGCAACTAACTTTCCTATTAATGATGCAAAATATCGGATCTTACATTTTTCTTCTTTTTTAACTTTTTGCAGTAATTTTAAAAGAGCAACTACCTTTTCTTGGGGTAATGTAAAAACCATTTCATATGAATTAATAATAAAACCTAAAAATTGAATTTCCTGGACATTCCTGGGAAATAATATACTTTTATCATACTTTATTGTAAGTCCTAAATTAGTTAAAGTTTTTGAGATTTTAACTATCGATTCAAAGCAAGAAAGAAAACTGTTTCCAAGAATCAAAATATCATCCAAATAAATAATAATTTTACAACCACTTTGCCTTAAATAGCTGGTTACAGCTTTTAACTTTGTAAAGACTAAAGGAGCTATACTTAACCCAAAAGGTAAGCAATTAAATTGATATAACCTATTTTCAAAACGAAAACGTAGGTATTTTCTATCTCTCTTGTCAATAGACAATAGATAATATGCATCTTTAAGGTCTAGTCTAGCCATATAACAACCACTGGAAATTAATCTTAGAGCGTTACGGTAATCCTCCATTTTAAAATGACGATTAAAAATAAAAGAATTTAATTTCTTTAAATTAAGAATAAATCTATGAGGTCCATCTGGTTTTTTAATCAAAAAATATAATGAAAGAAATTGACCCCTACTAGCATGACATCTAGATATAACTTCTTTATTTAATAGTCGATGAATACCTTCTTTAAAATTTTTTAAATTTTTATTTGAAATAAACGGATCTGGTATTCTTTGTTGGTGGGGTATCAAATTAAAAGGTATTCTAATTCCCTTAACCCACTGTAAAATCTGACTATTTTGAGATATCTTTTTCCATTGTTCTAAGGCATACTTAATTCCTCTTATAGATTTTGGAATTCTAGTTACCTCTAACGTTCCTGATAAGGTTTCCTGTTGTGTGGCCAATTGTACCTCTCTCCTTTCTTGAACTCTTGCATCTGGCCCTTCCATTGATAGCCGACTCTGCTGGCCGATGGTCTTCTCCCCCTCCTCTCTTCTTTCATCCTGGTCTTGGAATATGAGCGCTGGTAGTTTAAATTACTTGTCGATGGTTTTGAAGGACCAGGCCTTGAAAAGTCAACTTTCTTGGAAACTGTCAAGTCTTTTCCAGCTTTTTTCATCTCCTGGCAAGATTTGACCTTGGAAATAAATTCCTTCCTAAAAAGAAACTCGTCAATAGCAATTTTGTTAGCTGCCATTCGGCCCTCTTCATTGATAAAAGGACTTATTTCAAATTTTCTTTTTAAAGATATAGCATGATGAACATGATGGACCTTAATTGACCCGCTTCTATCAACTGCTGCATTATATCTTTCGAAAAATCCTGCTCCGGGTTCTCAATTTTTTTCGTAATAATCGTTCCTAGGACTGATAGACTAGCTCCTACTTGAGTCTGTATTCCTGATAGGAAATGGTCATTTTTTAACGTCTGAGATGACAGAATCCGTTTTAGTTCTTCATTTAAAAGAGGAGCATTAATTGTTTTGCAGTTCTCTGGAGTAAGGTATTTTTGAAGTAAATCCTTCCTTACTTCAGCCGTTAAACCCTCCCGCACCTAACAGGTTCACCTAACAGCTAACTCCTTATGGATCTTAGGACCAACACTTTTTTGCTGTAAAGGATTGTCCTTAAAATACTGTTCAGCATTGTTAATCGCCACCGGTTCTATAATTTCACTAGAAGTGTTGTTTTCCGGTATATTACTGAGGTTACCAGCTATTGGAGGATTATTAGAGCCTCTATCACTGTTACTCTCCTCCGTGTCAGAACTGCTCTGAGAATCTAGCAAGTAAAGAAAAGTCTATATAATTATAAGAACTTAAAACACTGAACATAAATAAAAAAGTGTGTTATCAATACTGTTAATAGTCAAGACAACTAATACAGTATTTCTAAGATAAAGAAGAGTCAAATCAACTCTTTTTGTCTAAACTCTCTAAATATTCCTAGTCAAACCAACTAAGGATAGCGGATAGTATTGTGAACAAGAACATACGCAAAAAATCAGCAGAATAAGGTCAAACCAACCTTAATTATCTTGTTAATCAAAACAATTAACAAGAAATTAATATCTAAAAAAGGCATAAGATCAAAACAACCCTGCCTTATTACTATCTCTTATTAAGAAAAACAATTAATAAGAGACCTAATATTTTGTAAAAAAGGTATAAGATCAAAACAATCTGTCACCTCATTACTATTGTCCAAAGCATCCAAAAACTTTTTAGGCCTCCAAAACCTATACCTAATTAAAATAAAAATATTATTAGCCTACCAGAATAAGATGGACTACTCGGAGGCAAAAGCCTCTTCTCTAGACGAGCCAAAGTCGCCTTAATATCATCCACATCCCTGGTTAATTCAGATAATTTTCTTTTCTTTCCTTGAACCTTCGGCATTGCACTCGCACTATTATTTTTATCACCGAAAAAATTACTCACAAACCGGAATATCTGCACGCGACGGCACATTAAAATGAACTGAGTTAGGGTTGGCAGGTAGAGAGAGATTTTTTGGGTTTGTTTGTTTTACGAATTCTTCGAAACATCTGTGCGTCGATAGGCCATAAAATGAGTCCTACCAATAGCTTCATAGAAGGACGGAGATGCGATGAATAATTGTAGATTTCCACATGCAAGATGTAGCCGAAAATCTAGTCCGTGCACCCCTTGATTCCGATTCGGGTGAAGTGTTATTTTGTCAACACGTCTCTTTAGGCATACTATGCATTCTAAAATAGTTTCGATGAACTTTTATTATATTATCACTACTTTTTTTACGAATATTTTGTATAGATTAGATAGATTAATAATTAAGATAGATTTGTATAGATAGGTTAATAAATTCTTTATTAGATCCTCTGTAGAAGAGTAAGAAAGATAGGAGCTAGTGTACCATCTGCGCATGCCTGCACCCTTAGAGTTACTCTTACTGATTTCTGGAGTCTACAACTTACTTTTTCGAACTTGCTTTGTCTTTAGGACAGATCTTGGAATCAAATTGATGATTTTCTATAACTTTTTGGATATACTATCTACAAAATTGCGTACGCGGTTCATAATCTTTAGCAAACAGTGCCTGAACCCTCAACTGCCGGGCTTCGAAGTGTATGATGCCTTCCTTCGGAAGTGTTAGACTTGAAATTGCCAGATTCAGCCAGACGACGATGAATGTTTATAAATATTCTTCTATCTGGGAGAGCTCGATAAGGATACGTTTCTTCATACAGACGCCGAACCTCCATATTTTTTCCCAAGTCAATGGCGTACTATTTTTTCAAAATTGTATTGATAATTAATCATATTTATATCGTTATCGTTATCCAATATAGTTCAATATCACAACACCCTGTATCTTGAAAACCAAGCATTTTAAGACCAACGTTTATATGACCTTTTCGACTTAAAATTTATCCAGGAACTGCCCCTAAAATTATGTTATGACATACCATTAAATAACACCCTGTATAGCTTTTTTTTCAATAACAAGCCTTCCAAATAAAAACGCGGTTTGCGGCCTCTTAAGGAGTTTAATAAAGATTTTTTAGGTTTCATTTCTAAGACGTCCTTAAGAGCACAGGATTACAGGAAATTATTAATGATCCAATCAGAATGGCATCCAGTATCCTTACTCTTTTAGACTTCGTTATTTTAGGATCTGAGCTAGTGGCGGATGATTCTGATCATGAAATGGCTTTTGTGAAAGTTGTGTGGAGGAGCTTCTAAAATGAGTTCCTAAAATATATAGGAATTATAAAAGGCTCTCGCAATTAAATCTGTACGATTATATATCTATCTATACTATGACATTTAATGTTTTCATTTTAGTTCGATAGCAGAAAAAGATCTTTTTTTATGGAGGATATTATAATATTAATGTATGCACTGGAAAAGAAATGTATTTTTAACAAACCTTATAATCCATGGTGCACGAATTGATGAGACTAAAAAATGTAACCTATGAACAATCAAAAAGGCATACAAAACTAAGTGGCAACCTTACAAGGAAGTAATAAATTTTGTAATTGCCGTATTGACGTAGAAGAAGGATTTTTTAGGATACCAGTCCTCAGTAAATCAGGAGCGTAATATAATAGTTCAATTTTCCAGGATATACTGCCGTCGGCTTAACGCAAAGAAAATTTGCGTGACATGTATCACCTTTCGATAAACTTAGATCTTAATATAAATAGAATATAACTTATAAATAGGATATAACTAATTTGTTATTCTGTGCTATTATCGGTGTTTAATTATTGTGATTTGCAGTTGCAGTATATAGCCCTTGCATTACGGCTGCAACCGCTCAAAGAATTCATAACTTTCTACAAAAGTTCAAGGTTTACCTTTGGCATCAGACTGTGTGATTCAATAGTCATAGGCTTAAAAAGGTCAACTGGTCGGAAAAATATGTAAAAAATATGGTCGGCCGAAGAAAATTACATTGTGCATGTTTATAACATAAAATAATAAAAGATAATTTTTCCATTTATCTTTATCGGAAAATTCAATTTTGAACATATGTTCAAAATGAACATATGTTCATAACCTAAATATAAGTTTTAAAGGTAAATTCATACCTGTACATAGTTAGTGACCCTGTTTCTTCAAATTTTCTCATTAAATGTATTACATAAGGATGATTTGCCGTTCTATACGGATAATTATTATTAAAAGCACGTGCTGCTGCTCTAGCAGACTTATCTTGTTGATAATAAAGACCGACCAACTCAATTCTTTCTTGCAGCGTATAAACCATCGTTATCAATATCATCAGGACTAGATTAAACAAATACTTCATGCTACTATTGCTATTGCTGTTATTATAAAAAAAAAATTTATGCAGGGAATAAAATTGCAAGATTTGAACTTTTGAAGAATCTCAGCCACGTTTAATCATATTGAGAACGTATTGATAAAATAAAAAAAATAAAAATAGGGCTATATAGAGTATAAAGTTACTTTTATTTTAAGTTATCACTCGACCTCTAATTCCATTAAAAAAATTGACATGAGGGCTCCAGGGAGTGAGGAGATGACGTCAGAGAAACGCAATTTCGACCACTAAATGTCCCCCCAATATAAAATTTTACATGTTTGGCCGTTTTTGGGTAAACCATTTATTTTTCAAGATTATTATTGTTATTATTATTATTATTTTTTTAAATTATTATTATTATTATTATTATTTATAGTTCAGAAATGTAAATTAACAATTTTACAAATTAGGGGACAGAAAACAGGAATAGTTTTAACTTACTCATAGATACAAATAAGGAAGAGCCTATCCTAAAAGCGTTGATTGAAGAGGCGAGAAGATATGCATATTTACGGGCAAAAACGTGACCCAAAACGCGCGCGGCGGGTAGATGGCGCCACGCTCAAACGCGCGCGGAAATCTTTTTGCCGTTTGTCTCTCATTATTGTTTAGCGGAGCTCGCCAGCATCGTCTAAGGGAGTTTTTGCATGTTTGGCGTATTATTTTGTATTATTATTGTTTTGAATTATGTCAAATTCAAGCAAAATTAACGAGTGTGCTTATCGGGGATGTACTAATACTAGGAAGAGAAAAAACAATCTTAGTTATTTTAAATTTCCGATCTTAAAGGCCAGTGACACTTAATGAGTGGATACAAAACACCGGGAACGCTGAAATATTTATTAAGGACGAAAGCATGTTAAAAAGCAGATTTGTTTGTGAGAAACGTTTTGAAAAAAAATACATTGTGTGTAACGCCGGCAAAAGGAAAACTTTATTAAAAAATGCAGTTCCCGCTTCATGGAAAGGTAAGATAAACATTTATTTAAATAAGTCTTAAGATTATAATTGATTTTTTTTTATTGTTGCCATCACACATAGTCTATATTTGTCACCTGTCAAAAAACCTCCTATTAACCACCAGTCAAACTATTGTAAATGTACAGGTTTGCTCTTTCAATTTACTATAAATCTCCAAGCTGTTATACATTTTTAAGGAATAAGTTATTATTCTCTCTACCTTCAGTAGGTATGCACTATTAAGTCGTGGTTAAAAGTAATTAACCTAAAGACTGGACTTGAAAACACGTTAACAAAAAAACTTTTTACGAAAGTAAAATCTATGGAAAACTCAGAACGACTGTGTGCAGTTCTTTTTGATGAACCTAAATTACACTACAATAAGGCACATGATTATATTGAGGGTTTTGAAGATATGGCATTTCTTCGTAGTCATGATTCTATTGAAAATACAGCTCTAGTTTTTTACGCAAGATGTATTTTTGGAAACTGGAAGATTCCCTTGTGTTATTTTACCTCTCAAGGTCCGGTTAAGGGCGATATATTAACAGAAATAATAAAATATGTTATAAAAAATTAAAAAAAACTAGGGCTTATTCCAGTGACATTAACATGTGACCAGGGAACAAATAATCGAAAAGCTTTTAAAAATTTAGGTGCTTCAGAAGAAAGACCCTTAATAGAGATTGAAAACCTAAAAATATTTACCATTTTTGATGTTCCCCATTTACTAAAATCTTTAAGAAATAATTTTATGAATACGAAATTAAAATTTATAGTTGATGGCATTCGGTATCTTGGTTTGATATTTTAAAAATATATGAAATGGACAAAAAAAGCAAAACTACAAGAAAATTACCAAAGTTAACCGACACTCACTTAAAACCAAATACTTTTCAAAAAATGAGAGTGAAATATGCTGCCCAAATCTTTTCAAACTCAGTTGCCGCTGGTGTTAAGTCAGCTGGTCAATTACAGGCGTTTAAAAGCACAAGTGCTCATAATACATCCGATTTCTTAAAAAACATTTAATTTTTGATTCTCTTAATAGCAATATATTGTCAGATACCAATTCAAATAAAAAACCTTTATCTATAACTAATTCAATGTCATTGAAAAACCTTCAATTTGGTCTTGAATATTTCAAGACAATTCAAGTAACTGAAGGTGGAAATAGAAGAAATAACATCTATTGTATTAGCGGATTTATTTGGATTCTTTAACTCTACTTACATCTATTCTAGGGCTTTCTAAAATGGGAATATTTATTATCTTCATTTAAATACAAATTTCTTTTTACAAGTCATCTCAATCAAGATCCTTTGGAAAATTTATTCTCAATTGCTAGAAATAGATGTGGATATAATCCAACTCCCTCTGTTCAACAATTTACGAGTGTCTTTACAGTACATAATAAATATAAGGCTACTAAATTCATTAGAAACGGGAAATTGCGAAGATCTACAAGAATTTTTAAATGTCGATGAGTCCAAGCCAAATCTTGATAAGTCATGTGAAAAAGAAATCCTTATAGATATGGAGAAAAACCCTGTTTCTTCTTACAATATTAAAGAACTTGGTGCCACAAATAATGCCCAAGGAAGCAATCATACTGAGACAAATAATACTATTTGTAATAAGATTACTTTAGAAACTTGTTCCAATGTATACATTGCTGGTTATTTTGCATATACTATTTTAGAGAGGTTTAAGTGTGAAAATAACTGTGAAGATTTTTTACTTAAAAATGACATCGAAATTAATGACGAAAAAGAAATATGTTTATTAAATAAAGATTATGCAAACTTAAATTATATTTCAAGTTTAAAAATTCCATCGGATATTTTTTAAATTTTAACCCAACATTTCATGAATAAATTTAATGTAGTTTTTGATCATTTAAAGTTAACCGGTAATGTTTTTAAGTCAACATTTAACATTTTGTTAAATGAAATAGATATACAGTCCATTAATTTATGCCCGCAACATATTGAAGTTTTCATAAAACTATTTATTAGCAATTAAAATGGGAAACTGAAAAATACCAGCAAACGAGATAAAAACAAACTTCTAAGAAGCCGCATAGAAAAATACGTGTTCTATCTAATCAATGACTGAAAATTAAATCTTGCCATTCAGTCAATGTTTAAACAAATAAAATAAAATATATTGATAAAGATTGTTTAAATAACCTCTATATGTAACTAATAATAATAATAATAATAATAATAATAATAATAATAATAATAATAATAATAATAATAATAATAATAATAATAATAATGTTTATTTCGAAAATATAATAATACAAAGTAACCAAGAATACAATTGGAAACACAATTAACTACTAAGTTCTATATCAAGCTCAGCCAAAATAAAATCTAATATTATTTGAACAGTATAGTGATTACAAGCTAGCAACAATTAACATTAACCAAACAATTGCTCAATATTAATATGAATGATCCAAGTTTTTATTCTATTCTTGATCCTGGCATAAGGTTTATCTCTCAAATCTCGATCTTTTAGTAAAAGTAAAATTTATTTTAGGAAAGGATAGAGGATTGCTACTTTGAAACCTGGTTGCCAAAGGCAATACTGGTCTACTTTTAGCTATTTTATTATTACAAAGAAGTCTTGTGACTGAATTTACATAAATGTGATGCAGATATATGCAAAATACTTTTACTACCATTTATTTATGATTATTTCGTTACGTAAAATTTTCTGCTAAAAATATATACGAGCCCCGTCTCATTTCAGTTGGCCCACTTAGTAAAAAACGAATTTATTATTCTTTTATGGAATCTTTATGTCACAATATTACAATACCAAAAAGTATCTCATATAAACATAATGTGTTATCTCTAAAATTAGATTTTGATTGATTGATAAATTAATCATATTTAAAATAGTAGAAATAAATTTCTTGATTCTATTTTTTATTTTCATCTTATTTTTATTTTATTTTATTTCTTTAGGCATATACAAGGGTTCTATTCATTAGGTCTGAAATCCACAAGCAGAAATTTGGGATAGTTTTAATCAAGGGTAGTACCAGAACTTAATAAACACCATGCCTTAATGAATTGCAGCTATTTTAAAAAATAAAAATATGTTCAATATAAATGTGTTTACTTGTCCATTTTGTTGTGTTTATAGAATAAGTAAAGCTTATTATTTGTTTAAAACTATATAACATTATAAAATTTGTCTATTTTTGGTGGTTTAAACAAAAATTATTAAGAATTTTCAATTGGGCCAACTGAAGTGGGAGGGGACTCGTATGTTATGAATAATGTAATTATATGGCGATTATTCATAATGTCCAATGCCCGGGCAATTTAAGAAATATGATGCTATTTATCGAAACAGAATATTAACCCAAAAATAATCCAAACCTACCATTTTATTTGGTTGGATATATAGGGTTGGATTGTTTTTGGTTATGTATGCTGCTTATGTATTTATGAAATCAATTATTTTCTTGGGTATTGGTAATTGTTAAAATATAAAATTTATCTTGAATAAACATTTAATTTTAATAACGTTTCGGTCTTTTTCATATTCTTGACCTTTATAAAATCTACAATAGACATTTTTAGATTTAAAAAAATACATTTAAAAGTTTTCAACTAAAGACTTACCCTATGAAACAAAAGTCAATCTAAAGATGTATAACATATATATGTTTTCAAGGTTAATTTTTTTTAAGGTATTTTTTTTAATTTATAAGCTGTAGGCCTAAAAGCTTAAAACACTTTACTATATGTACATTTTTGCACCTTGTATAAAAAATAACAGCCTCTGGTTCTGCCGAAATGAAGGCAAACTCTATAATATACGGTACTTTTAAAAATAAGCAAAATTATATTACTTATTAGATTTTATACTTAATAATTAAAAAAAAAAACAAAATATGAAACTAAACCTTTCAATATTTTCTCCCAAATTTATACTATGGAATATGCGAATATGTCCTTAAACAGAAATAGCGCAATGCGAAAACTCCCATTTCTCTGCTATATTATGTGAATTATGATTTATGTCTCGTCATTTTTAATACCGAGCCTGCCAAGCGAGTTTTATCATTCCTACGTATAGGGGCGCCACCTTTTAGCTTCTAAATTGCTAGATAAAGCAAAGAACGGCTGGCTGCCGCGGTCACGAAATTTTATACAGTATTTGCGCATCTTTTCCCTTTTCAATCAACGCTAAAAGTGACTATGAACTAAGAACTATAACTAAACTTTCTAAGTAGCTTAAAATATAATTAAAACACTATTTACACTTAATAAAAACATGGTAATAGCTATAACATGTTAGAAATAAAGAGCCAAATAAATATCAGCAAAACCATAAACTCTTACCCATACATGTATTACATTTTAAATGATAATTTCAAGTCAGAAATCAACCGCTGCGACACATTAATAAATCTCAACACAATTTGTCCGAGAACACTTAGAAAGCCATCACAGATCTAATGTGTTTCCTTAAGTTGAACTTAATTGGTGGATCTACAGGGTGTTTCAGAACTATGGGATCAAAATTCTAGGGGCTGTTCAGTGCAACAGTAGAATCCATTTGAGTATAGGAACCCATGTCACTACGCCACTACGCCCCTAAGACGCGTTTAAATTTAGAAAAAATATTAATTACCTAAATAGGATCTGCATTTATTTTTACCTTTTGTATATGATACCATCACAACAATTGTTCAAAATGTCTTCCTCCAACCTCAATACACCGATTTAAACGCCGCACATGCTTTCGGCGGACTACACTAAAAATTTGATCCTCGTTTTGAGTGATTTCAAATGCTGCTATTATTTGTCCAATTAAGTCTAGCTCTGATTCTACTGAAGTTTCATAGACTAAAGACTTTACATGTCCCCACAAGAAAAAATCGAGCGACGTTAAATCGGGTAACCTAGGAGGCCAAGAAACTGCTCCACCTCTGGCAATCCAACGGTGCCCAATGCTGAAACCACCTTTGCTGTCTAACGTTTAGTGGAACATTTTCAAGGAGTTCTGGGAGAACTTCCTCCATGAAACGCAGATAAATAGGTCCTGTTAACCGTTCCGGTAGAAAGTAGGGCCCAATTAAATAATCATCAACAATGCCTGCCCATACGTCGACATACCAACGATTCTGATGTTTTCTTGGAAAAATTGCATAAGGATTTTCTTCGTTCCAAACATGACTAGTCCTACTATTAAAAATACTGTCTCTTATGAAAGTGGCTTCATCGGTCCACAAAACATATCGTAAAAAATTTGGTTGTGCAATGATGTGATCCAGAAGCCATCGACAAAATTGAACTCTAGGATGATAATCAGCTGCAGTTATACCTTGAACTTTCTGGAAGTGGTAAGGATGGAGTTCTTGCTCGTGTAGTACCCGCCAGACAGAAGCGTTACTCATATTCATATTCTTAGCGACGTCACGTGTGTTATTTGATGGTTCATCGGCAACTCGCTGAAGCACCTCTTCTTCAAATTCGACCGTTCTTACAGTTCGAGCAACACCAGTATCTTGGTCTTAAACATGCCTGTCTCAGCGAGCCGCCGATGAATAAGCGCAATAAACTTTTTGTATCCAGGATGCTGTCGTTCGGGATAACGTTCAAGGTACAACCGTGATGCTGCTCGTGCATTGCAGTTTGTTGCTCTGTATGCCAAATGCATATCCGCCAATTCTTGATTGGTAAAGTTTTCCATTAGCAATAAATATTAAAAAATTGTAAGCTATAAAATGTTTAAATATGACATTGAAAATTGACATTGATAAGCGTTGATTTTAAACAATTGTTGTTATGGTATCATGTACAAAAGGTAAAAATAAATGCAGCAGATCCTATTTAGGTAATTAATGTTTTTTTATATAGCACTTCTGAATACTTCCAAATTCTTTTTTTAAATCCACTAAAAAATATCTACCATAAACTGGGGCTTCTTTAATAAAATATTAATATTTGGTTGTAGTTAAGTAATGAATTTACATATTTGGAAACAAAAAAAGGGCAATAAAATGCAGATATTTCATTAACCTAATACACATTTTATAATTTTCTTTTTAAATAATTATCTTTAAAAAACAACACTCCAATAGCGACAAGAAATAAATACTTGCTTTGAATTTAAAAATGTCTTTATTTTTTTGCTACAAAAAATATAAATTTAAACAAAAACATAAAGTAAACTAAATAAACATAAACTTAACATTAATTTTTTTCGCATCAAGCTTAGGAATTTAGGAAAGAAGAATGTGTTGGTACTCTACACCTCTACAAAATCTTAACTCCTTAAAGACATATTTGCCCTTATGCTTTTCTAAGGGTTGGAATGTATAGTATGTCAGGCATGTGAACGTAACTTTCATCCAAGATGCCAGGAATTACAAAAAAATGGTTCTTTTTACCCCTTTTAGTCTTAGAAAACTAACATAAAAAAATCACCTAATATTTCGATTATTTTGCGGAGAAAATGTTTATTAAAACGATTGAATTTTTAAGTTCGTATTTTTTAATTATTCATTAGATTAATTTTTGCTGTTTTTGTTTGTTTTGTCTTCTTTAATGTATTCTTTTATTTATTATTTATCGTTAATGATTGTTGCCTCATTTTTCCTCGTTGTGATACTTGGATCCCCAAATCTCTGCTTTTTCAAGAAATGAATAAATGTATTGCTTATATAACCTTCATTTTGTTGAACATTTCTCAGAATTTTGAATAAGACTCTCGCAGGATCATATGGGGAAATTCTAGTCGCGGCAGATCCTCTCAAGTTATCCATTTCAATCAAAGTGTGTTGAAGAAGTTTGGAAAATTCTTCTTTCGGCAAACCATCTAGTTTTGTTTTTGTTTTTAATTTATTTTTCAGGCACCTAATGTTGTTTGCTAAGCAATTTTTATCGGCATGGGAGAACCTACATCAAGAGGTGAGTTGAATGGAGAACCAAGCACGTGAAAGCGATATTATTTTCTTCGCAACACTTAAGCACTTCATCCGTGAAGTGCTTAAGCCAAATTGTCCCCAATAATTACGTTTCTTGGATGGGTTAGGTTTGTTGAGAGAGGTTTGTGGTGTCCGTCCACTGCCCTCGGTCTATTGTGGCTCTCTCCTAGGTGTTTATACTTTCCCAATCATACATCTCAATACAATCGACATCTGCACAGAATGTGCTCTGCAGTCTCGTTCTCCTTCATGCATTCGGTGATTTCCGCCAAACCAATTCTATTCAGGTGGTGACGCACTCTGCAGTGGCCGGTATACATTCTCATTAGGGCTTTTACGTATTTCCTGTAAAGTTCCCTTATGGTATCTGTTACCTTCCTCGTTGCGCCCGGTATGAAAGCATTCGCATGGTTGTCTCCTCTTAGTAGCTTTTTTTCATGGGACAAGAAATATGAAAAAAACAATACTTAAAACTTGGTGCCTTTATCCAGCAATGGGTTGTTCTATTATGACACGCAGATCATAATTGTCGTGGCAGATTTGGAACAATTGCAGGTTTGTTCGGGATACTTTACATATCGTCCAGAAATTAAAAGTTTTTTTCCAGTATCGTCCGCCATATTTATTTCATCATAATTAAATAAATGGAGGGATACATAAGATAATTTTGTTGTTTTTATATTTACTTAAATAAATCGCCAAGGACTCTTTGACTCTCTTTTCTCGATTTGTTCCTAATTAAAGGCATTATCTCGCCCTGCTTATCTAAATAATTTCTGGCTAAGAACTGCATGTCTTCCTTGGACAAGGGACGTCCCCAGTCTCCACAGGTGGCACCACTTCTGATAAGTTGAAGGTCTTTTTATGGAGTAAATAATATAGGACAAATGTTTTTTAATTATCCTAAAAACCCACGAATTTTTTCAAATTAAAATATTTAAAATTTTCCGAGATATTCAATTTCGGAAAAACTGGAATTTTTGGAAAATGGGCTCCTATACTAATTTTTTTCATCATAGAGGGTTCGTGAACCATTCATTTTCTTTGTTTTGCAACGTACTTTTTGGAAAAATAAATTAAAGATACTATAAGAAATACATTAATCCCAAAACGTTATAGATTGTAGATTGAGAAGGGAGTACTCCTTCCAGGTACTTGAGCCTCTTGCAGAGTTGGGTCGGGCATTCACAGAGCAGGTGTTCTGCTGTTTCTGTGGCATTGCTGCAGAATCTACATTGGTCGTCCTCTGTTATACCTATTGCCTTTAGGTGATATTTCACTGGGCAATGACCGGTTAGGAGTCCGACTGCTGTTCTGATGTCTGATCTGTTCATGTCTAGGAGCTGTTCAGCTCTTTTTCTAGAAGTGGTTATAAACTTTTTTGCCTGTCTTAGTCCTGGTGCTCTTCTCCAGTGCGACAGCAATTGTTCTTTTTCCCACCTGTTTAGGTCTTCTGTGATGTGGGTCTTCATTAAACCACAGTATGGCTCTGGACCATAATATGGTGTTTGAGCCCCTTTTTTTGCAAGGCGATCCGCTTCTTCGTTCCCCTCTAAACCCCGGTGGCCAGGTAGCCACATTAGTGTTACTTGATTCTTTGTTGTAAGGCGCTTTAGGGTTTGTTTGCACTCCCAGACTAGCTTTGAATCACATTTAAAAGCTTTCAGGGCCTTTAGAGCAGCTTGGCTGTCTGATAGTATAAATATGTGTTTTCTTTGGAGGCCTTGGTTGATGCACTCTTCTGCGCATATCGGCAAGCACTTCAGCTTGAAAGATGTTAGGGTATTTGCCCAGTGACTTTGAGATCTTAATGTTAGGGCCTGACACGCCCAGTCCTGCTCCTTCTGTTAGTTTGGAACCGTCTGTGTACCATAGCGATGCATTGTCGGCTTTTGGTACTTCTTTTTTCTCCCATGATTGGCGATCATCTATGATCACTTCGAATGGAATTTCTAGATCCAGCATGGCCGTTATGTGGTCACGTGGTTTGCTGGCATTTTCCAGTTTAATTTCTTCGAGGATGCGCAGGTGACCACTTAAATCCCCAGGCTTGAAGCCTGTAAGCACTGTTAATTGCCTCTTTTTTCACGCTTATGTGAAGTGGAGGCATGTTTAGCAGTGTCTCTAAGGCTGTGGTAGGACAAGTAGACATTGCCCCGGTTATTCCTAGACATATCAGCCTTTGGACTTTGTTTAATTTGGTCTGTGCGGTTATTTGTTTGGTCTTCGGCCACCATACCAGCAAAGCGTATGTGATGATGGGCTTAATGACTGTTTGGTAGATCCAGTATACCATTTTCGGTTTTAGCCCCTATGTCTTGCCAACGAGTTTGCGGCATGTCCAGATTGCCACTATGGCTTTGGAAATGGTCTTGTCTAGATGATTGTTCCAAGTTAGTTTGTGGTCCAAGGTAACCCCCAGGTATTTCACCTCGTTAGAAAATGTTAGCTGAGTTCCGTTTAATATAGGTGCTCTGAGTTCTAGCTCCCTTTTTCTGGTAAACGGCACTAAAATTGTTTTTCTAGGATTTAAAGATAATCCTTCAGTTTCGCCTCAGTTTTGTATAGTATTTAGGGCACTTTGCATTCGATTCGATATTACGCCCTCGTGCTTGCCCCTAACTATTACTACCAGGTCATCTGCGTAGCCTAGAACTGTGAATCCGGATCTACTTAATATGTTAAGAAGTTTGTTTACTACTAATGTCCACAGTAGAGGTGACAGAACCCCTCCTTGGGGACATCCTTTTACTGTGGTTACTGTTGCTGTCGCTCCATTTATTTCTGCTGTGATGGAGCGGTGCTTGAGCATTGATCCTGTCCACTTTACGATGGGGGCCTCCACCCCCCAGTTTTGCAAGGCTTTTGTTATGGACAGGTGTGAGGTATTGTCGAATGCTCCCTCTATGTCAATGAATGCAGTAAGAGCAATTTCTTTGTTCGTTCGTTTGACTTTTCTATGTCTCTTACGAGGCAGTGCAGTGCACTTATTGTAGATTTGCCTGCTTGGTAGGCAAATTGTCTAGGGTGGAGCGGTGTTCTAGAAAGAGTTACGCTTCTTATGTATTGGTCGATTGCTTTCTCCATTGTTTTTAGAAGAAAGGAGGTTAGACTAATCGGGCGATATGATTTTGCTTCGTTTTCAGGACGACGCCCCGTTTTTGGTATGAATATTACATTAGCCTCTCTCCAAGCTAGTGGTACGTGTCCTAAAATGGGGCTGGCTTTAAAGATTTTTTGTAGGTGTACTTTTAGTATCTCATAGCCTCTTTGTAGCAGAGCTGGGAAAATTCCATCTTTGCCTGGAGATTTGTAGGGCTTAAAGCTTTCGATTGCCCATTTGATTCTGTTAGTTGTGAGGATTTTGCTTGCCAGCCTTTTACTTCTCCCGTTTGGGTTTTGGAGCCCTTCGTTTTGGAGGTTTGACTGGTTCTGGTTATCTTCAATAATCTGCGATCCCGGGAAGTGAGTCTGAAGAAGTACCTCTAGGCTTTCTTTTTGATCGTTACAGTATTCACCGCTTGGCTTTTTTAGTAGACCAATTCCGTTCGAATGATTTTTTGAAAGGATTTTTTGCAGACGTTGTGCTGGGGCTAATTCATCTATTCCCTCGCAGAACTGCCTCCATGATTTCCTTTTTGATTTTCTAAGTTCTTTGTTGTACACGGTGAGGGCTGTTTTGTAGTGCGCCCAGTCTCCAGTAATTTTTGCTTTGTTAAACAGTTTCCTGACCTCTCGTTTCAAACGTCCGAGTTCTTCGTTCCACCAAGGCATGTCCCTTCGGATAGCCTTCTGTTTTACGGGACAGCTGTTCTCAAAGGAGTTACTGATTGCGTTGATTAGATTGTTAGATGAATCTTTTAGTTCTTCAATTGTGTTTAAATCGGTAGGAGTTTCATCTAAACTCAGACAGAGACCCTCTACATAGGAGTCCCAATTGGTAAGTTTTGGTATTCTCGTCTCTTCTGAGTGACATATTTTTGCCTCTAAATCAAACAAAATAGACTGATGGTCTGAAAAGGAGGGTTCGTTTGACACATGCCAATTAGTTATTGTGTGTGATGTGAATGAGTCAGAAAGGGTTATGTCTAAGACTTCTTTTCTGACTGCATTGATAAAAGTGGGTTTGCTACCTTTGTTGATAATGTCTATGTTGTTAGAATTCAAGTATTCAAAAAGATGCTCACCTCTCAGATTTATGTCGGTGCTGCCCCAACCAATGTTGTGATGTGCATTGGCATCGGCCCCGATGATGTAGTGTCTGTTCCTTTCTTTACACCATGAAATGAGACGTTGTACCATCTCGGGTGGGGCTTGATCTTCGTCCCTTGGAAAGTAGGCGGAGGCTATGAGAATATGCCTTGTACCACCCGCTCTTGGCACTTCTACGATTGCAGTTGCCAAGTCTTGGGTGATGAATTCTGGAACAGGTAAAAATTTTAAATTGTTGTCGAGCAGCAGAGCTGCTCTAGGTTGTTCATGTGTAGTGCAGTAAATTGGCTTGCATGATTTAATGTTTAGGCCCTTTATGCATCCTCTGTTGATCCAGGGTTCTTGTAATAGCCCCTATATTTATCTTCTGTCCAAAAACTTATTAGCTCACTCGTGGCGGCTTTGCAATGCTGGAGGTTGATTTGGATACATTTGACTTTAGAAGTGGTGTGGTGTGATTTTCTTCTTGGCTGTGGGTTAGCCATTGAAGAGTTATTGGGGACTTGGGGCTGGTCCGGGGGCACCTTTGCCACCCTCTGGTTCCGAGGGCTTTGTGCCTTGTTTGGAACTGCCAGCGCGGTCGCTGGCTTAGTTGCCCCTGAGATTTTGGGTTGTTCTGCGGCTTTATGGTGGTGTGACCAAACTTTTAGCTGATCACATAGCCCTCTTTTTTCAGTTTCTCCGCAGACGCACTGTCCACTGAGAGAGTAAGTGTCACCAGGTGACCCTCGGCATGGCGTCTTACGACTCGCCAGTTTTTGACGTTAAGGCCTTCGTTTTGACCTTGCACCAGGTGTAGGATCTTCTCTGTTGAGTAGTCCTCGCTGCCGGGGAATCGAGCAATCATAATTTCGGAGTGAGGAATTTCTGATTCCTCTGCCATCCTGACAGATGCTCCTTCCCAGGGTGTTATGGTTGTGGCTATGGTCTGCAGCCACTGCTTGGTGGCTATATTTTCGCAGACTAGCGCTAACCAACCGGGTCTGTTGTGGGCACTGAGGAACTTCGGTCTAATGTTACTTTCCGAAGTCGCTTCGTCCACTATTTTGTCCATGATGGCTTCTTTCGTGGCTGCGATCTGAGCCACTGTCATCAAAGCATCAGGGAAGTCTTTGGGCAATATTGCTACCCTTATGCCTCCAGCCATTTGACTGAAGGTTGGTTTGGGAGCTTTGGAAGGCGGAGCACTGCTGCTCGTTTCCTTCTTTTTGGAAGGCGGGGCACTTGTGCCTGTTTCCTTCCGTTTGGCTCGTTTTTTTTTCATGAGTCTCTGGAGTGTGGGATTCCGAGCGGACTCTTTTCGGCTCCTTACTAGAGGGATCAGCCCTTTCTCGGATTGGCTCCAGTGCTTCCTTACGGGCTTCTTCAGCACTCAGCCCTTTGTTTATAAGGAACTTCATCCTCTTTCTGGCTGCACCGCTCAGCTTAGCCCTCTGTTCACCCTTTAGTTTTAGGGCGTTCAGGTCTTTACCGAGTTCGTCATCGGTGGATTGTAGAAGCTCTTCTTCGTCTTCTGTTGCTTTCGTGAGGCTTTTGGAGTCCTCGGTGTCCATTTTTTCAGATGTTTTTGAGTGGTCAACCTCCCCTCTTTTATTTTTGTTTTGGTCCATAGTTGGTCCCACCAGTAGCAAGGGAAATAGACAATACTCCCGCGACAGAGCCCCGCATGCCCCGGGTCGGGCTATTTAAACCAAGGGTCGCCACGTCCTTGAAGTCCGCATAGTATCGATTAAGCTTTCCCTTAACCACGCATTCATTGGCCCATGCTGTTCCACCGTGAATTGGAGGGATTTTTTATTGTGGTTCACCTTCCACTTGGCCGGCCGATTAAGGCAAGCCCTCACACTCTAGGACTCTTCCTCAGCAACCACCGGTCCTAGGGCACCAGGTATACCAGGCAGGTTTCCGCGGAGAGAGTTTGCTCTGGCCCCACTCCCGAAGTAGGGCACAGATGCCCACATTGCGGGATGAGGTCAGGGCGAAGTCTCTCCTCCACGCTGTTTCCCCTGGCATGGAGGAATGAAAGGACGTAATAAGGTTACGGGAGTAAGAGGGTATTTTGTGGTTTGGTGGGAAAGGGGTAAAGGACAGCGGTCAGCTGGCTCGGGTGCCCCGGGTGCGCTTGCCCGTGCATTGAAATTTGTTAAAATATCAAATTTCTACGCCCCTGAGGAAATCCCAAAATGTTAGTTTTGCAACAATAAAATTTCCAATAATTGCCAATTATTTTGTTTAAATTTTAATAAAATAGGAAAAGTGATTCCACTATTATATTTTGGGGAAAAAAATACAAAAGAATCTATATTTCATTGTTTATTACATATCGTCTACCTTGCGCGTTTAAACTGTTAATTAAGGAATGTTATACACCTATGCCTCGACTGTTCTATACGTGCAGGATCCTGCAACAATGCTTGAGTCTTCCATAAAGCTTAAAAAAAGGGTTACTTAGTATATGAGCTAAATATGGCTACTTTGTCATGCGTAGTTTGATTGCCATGCCATAATACTTTTTTACAAAAAAAAATTATATAAATACATTTAAAAATCACTACGTTATTTAATTTCATCTAGGAGACATCAGAAATCTTAATTTAATGTCAATGTTAAGTTAAATTTGGATTCTAGAAGAATGGAGAATTACTTTGACTTAAATAGTTTTTTTCTGTCATATACAGGGTGTTCGTAGCTGTCATTCAAATTTTACGAATTTCAAAACTTCATTTCTCGCTTTTTTCAAATAGAGCACCATGTATAATTTTTATGCATTTAATAAAGAATTAATAAATGAACATTTTTTTATTATGTTAACATATTAGCTATCTTTAGTCATTTTTAAAATATTCCCGATAATAATTAAATAAGCATATTAAAAATATTACTCATTTTATTATTATTGCATCAAGTGTTCAATATGTCCTCCGTTTGTGCAAAACATAAATTAATACTTCCTGAACACTTTATTCTATTTCATGTAACATTTGTGGAGTTACTTGAACAAACAAGCATCTTGTATTCTCTGCGTCATGTCGAATGCCGTTGTAGGTGGATTTCTCTAAAAAAATTCTTTTATAAAGGCCCGTAAGAAAAAAATTAATTTTCGTAACGCCAGGCTATCTGGCTGGCCAATTAATAGATCCATTCCTTTCAATCCATTTTCCTTTAAAGGTCACATTCAAATGCACAGTGACATTTCGAGAAAAATGTGCAGGAGCTTCGTCCTATTGAAATCACATTCGGTTTGAAGTTTCTAGTTTCTATAAAAAATTTATAGCTACAAATAATTATCATGCATATTTTAAAAACGACTAAAAATAGCTAATCTGTTTATGTAATAAAAAATATTAACTCTTTATTAAATGCATAAAAAATATCCAGGGTGTGCCATTTTAAAAAAGCGGAAAATGAATTTTTGAAATTTAAATACTACAGAAAGAAACCATTTAAGTCAGAGTAATTCTCCATTATTCTAGAATCCGAATTTAACCTAATATTGACAATAAGTTAAAATTTCTGATATCACGATGAAACAACGATGAAAATAAATGATGTATGGGTTTTTTTTTCGGGAAAAAAATTATTGCAGTCAAACTGCATATGACAAAGTAGCCATATTTAGCGCACGTACTACGCCATATCGCCACACTTTTTTGAAGCATCTCGAATATTTCTTTTCCCGTAGATCACGAATTTACAGTCCATATAAACGTATGGGGTATATTTAATTTGTGATTACTAAATTATCTTGCAAAATTAATATTCTTTGCAAATAAATTGTTTAAAATGCATTTTATGAATAAAACACAAGAGTACTTTTCTGTAGATCTTTCCATTTTCTAAAAAAACTATGTACACCTAAGTATAAGTATACTTACTTCTGTTTTTTTCGTGAAATGCAAGAGTTATTATGTATTACAGTAGTATTACAGTACTATACCAGCCGCTTTAAATTAGTGGGACATGTGTGGTTCCGAAATTACAGTAGGCAGATTGAAAAGTGTTAAATTGGGATTTATTAATACTTCATTTATTTAATTTTCATATTAAAAAAAGTCTTTCCGTCCGTTTATCACTTTTTCTATTTGCGTACTATAATTTCTGAAAGACAATTCATTTCCCACTAGATACATAGGTGTGGGTTTCAAAAATGAAACAAAACAGTGTGGCCCAAATTGGGTGTACATGTATGGGTATCTTGGAAACTATAAGAGATAGAAAATTGGTTAAATGGGGAAAGTTGTAGGACATTTAGTTACCAATTAAGTGCTGCTTTCAGAACGATTTTATCTTTTTCCGATTTTGAAATATCGGTTGTTCGAGAGTCGCAGGTGGTTTAAACTCATAAACTTCATTTGTAACATATCCCCAAAGATAAAAATTCAAGGGTGGAAAATCTGGAGACCTAGCTGGCCAATTTACAGCACCGCGGTTCGCGATAAGTTTATTGTTAAATGCTTGCGTTAACAAGTTTTGAACGTCCCGAGTATTATGTGCGGGACACCCGTCTTGTTGAAACCACACTTCACTCCGTATTTGTTCTTCAGGTATTATAGCTTTCACGGTACGTAATATCTGCGCTTCCAAAAGATTTAAATATCTTTGACCTGTCAATATTTGGTGATAAATAAAGGGCCCAATAAGGTGATTATCTAAAAACAATTATAGCATTTTACTTGAAAATAATTTTGTCGAGTGGGTAATTAACTTACCATACATACCACACCACACATTAAATTCAAATGTTACTTGTAGCCTACGTTCAGCCACTTCATGAGGATTTTCACTAGCCCAAAAATGACGATTATGCCTGTTGAATACTCCGCAGTTGCTTAAAAACGTCTCGTCGGTCTAAATAATTTTCCTGCTGAAATTAGGTATTTCTTGACATTGGCTTACAAACCAGTTTGAAAATTCTAATCGTCTTGGGTAGTTTGTATCCCTTAAACCTTGAACAATAGTAGGCTTTTATGGACGATATTTGTTTAAGGACTCTTTAAATAGTAGTCCTTGGTATATTTATATCAGTTGCAACTTTTGGAGTGAATGTTTTTGGGTTCGCAGTAAAATGGTCTAAAATGTTTTCATCGCGAGCTTCATTGTCCCTTTGATAATTTTCTGGCGTTGGGATTTCAAAACTTTCATGAGTTCTAAGGTTCATGACAAGTATAGCGAATAGTCTTGGACCTGGCAGTTGTCTCTCAGGATACAGTTCCAAATATCTGCCGATTGCAAGATTTGCATTCCTATTACATGTAATATACCATTCCCATATGTCAAATTTGTCTTCACTGGTATATCGCATGGCGATTTTTGGAAATTACAATTTTAGACAAAACTCGCTAAAAACAAACGAAAAGAACTAGATACGAAAAAAACTATGTAACACTAACAAGAATAAGAAACATGAAATGAACAAGATAAAAACTACTAAACAAGATAAAAAGTTAAATCAAATAAATAATATTTTGCAGACTTGTCAGTAAATGACGCTAAATTATTAAACAATAATAAATGTTTATACGACAAATTGCCTCCGTAGTCATGGCCTCCGCATTCGTGGCCAACTCCGCGAAAAAGAAACTATTTAATGTTTTGACGTAAACATAAAATATTTTCATAAAGTGTTATACATCATTTTAAAGAAAAAAAAAAGATCTTTTTAATTTAGCAAAAAAACAAAATGGCCGCCATAAGAAAAAAAGAAGTTGAGGATGAAATCTCAGAACCGAAACGTCGAAAACAAAAACTGAATTCAGGTATGCGTTGTCCTTAAAAAGTTGTCCTAATAATGTTTTTACAGATTTTAAAAATACGTTGAAATAAAAAAAATACAGCCCTATTTCAAAAATGCAACTTTTTTATTTTTTCCAAATATTTCAAAATCGGAAAAAGATAAAATCGTTCTGAAAGCGGCACTTAATTGGTAACTAAATGGCCTACAACTTTCCCTATTTAACCAATTTTCTATCTCTTATAGTTTCCAACATACCCATACATGTACACCCAATTTGGGCCACACTGTATACTATATTATAAAAAGAGATTATGGCAAAAAATTCACGAGTTATACAATCAACATTAACAGTTATTTACGCTTGTTAAAACACTAATAAAATGTAAAAATTCATCCAAATTACAATGTATGACCTTAATTTAATTAGGAACTTTGTTATATGAAGTGCAAAGTTAGAATTACTTTAGAAAGTAGAACTTATACAGGGTGTCACAAAACGTTATAGTAAACATATAAAGATCAATAAAAGTTTTAAAAAAATCATAAAGGAATTACCCCTACTCAATTCACTAGTAATGTTCATTAATAAATATTCTAAATTTAATAACTATTAACAAATTAGCAACGAAAGAGGCAATAAGTCAAATTGTTAACAGCAGAAATAAAAGAGCAATGTTTGTAAAGTAGAATATATACAGGGTGTTAAGAAAGGTTAATAAAAATTTAATGAAATCAGAAAGGAACTACTACATTTCACGACTGCAACCAAGCGCATTTCTATGTATATATATTTTTAGTTGCTACATAATTTCCGATTATTACAATGAACGTATTGCATTTCACGAAAGTATACTTATGTAGTTTTTAAAAAAATTGAAAGATCTACAGTATAGTACTCTTGTGTGTTTTTCATAAACTACATTTGCAACAATTTTTCCTCAAAAAATATAACTAAATAATTAACAATTAATTTGTTGGGTTCATTGCATTTTTCAGCTGTTTTCTTTACGGTAAGTATATTTTTTTAAAATCTTTTCCGAAAAGTAGATTGCTTAATGGAATATCTGGGATAATTTTGAATATTTTAATTTGAAAAAAATTGTAGTTGTTTAGGACACTAAAACAAACATTTGTATCAAGTTTTACAAAATCGGAAATATTTTCTAAAAATTTAAAATAAAAAAAAACGGTTTTTTTGTGTTTTTCCTTGGAAATGTTGAGGTTATGCTGAAAAGTGATTTTTATACGTGACTTGCAGATCTCTGTATTCTTTTCTTTTTTTTCGACTAATATTATTATTATTATTATTATTATTATTATTATTATTATTATTATTATTATTATTATTATTATTATATTATTATTATTATTTACAGCCAGTTAAGGCTCGCACTCCCTCTAAGGGGGAGGGGGGGATCATTTACTTATCCCAGATACCTCCGATATCAAAAAGAATTAAGCTCTGTGGTCTGTGGGGGGGGGGGCCTTTTCGGTGTCCTTAAGTGACCTGAAATGTAGAGTTATCTCCTAGGAATTTTCGGGTGCTGCGAGCAGTTGCCAGTATAGTACTGCCTTTTGCATGTGCTTATATAGATGTTTGCCAGTTCCTAGTTGTTTAAGGTATTCCAGTAGACTCTTTGGTATTACACCCGTTGTCGATATAACAATTGGGATCGTCTGAACATTATCCATTCTCCATTGCCTTCCGATTTGAATTTCTAGATCTCTGTATTTGGCGATTTTCTCAGTGTGTTTCTCTTGCAGATTATTGTTGTTTGGTATGGTTACGTCAATTAGAGTTGTTTTCCTGGAAATTTTATCTATTAAAATAAGATCTGGTCTATTATGCCTTACATGTTGATGCATACTGAAGTACACAGCGGTCCCAATATAACTTATATCGGTCATTTTCCACTACGGGTTCTGGAGTATATTTATAATACGGAACCTTCTCTGTTGTAATAAGTTCCAACTTCATTGCCAGCTCTTGATGTAAAATTTTCCCAGCTGAGTCAGTTCTTTGTATTCTGTCGCTGCAAAGGCCTGACATCCTCCTGTTATGTGTCGGATTGTCTCTGATGTTTGGCATCCATACCGGCATTTGTCGTTTTGTACGGACGGATCTCTGACGATGTGCTTGAGATAATTTCTTGTTGGTATAACCTGATCTTGGATGACGAGTATAAAGCCCTCGGTTTCTGGAAACATCTTGCCTGATACCAACCAATAGTTCGACGAAGCAGTGTCGACATGATTTTGGCTGATCTCATTAGGATGCTGCCCATGAAGGGGCTTCTCCATCCAGATGCGGAGTTTTTCCTGGTCCGTATGATGGTAGCTGCGCACTTCCTCGCTCTTAAGTTGTAGAGGAGTGGAATCATCTATTTGATTTATTGCGCGATGCAGCGTGGAATTTTCTCCTTGCCTGTAAAAATAGGATCTTAAGTTAGTGATTTGTTTTTCAAGTTGTTTACCCAGATCTATTAATCCTCTTCCTCCAAGGTGGCGGGGAAGCATTGTTCTTTTAGTGGCACTTCGAGGGTGGTGGTTGTGCGTTTTAGTAAGTAGGGTCCTCACTTTTCTTTGTAGCCTTTCTATGTCTGTCCTACTCCAATTAATTACCCCAAAAGAATAACTAAGAGCTGAACATGCGTAGGAGTTAAGTGCCTTAAACATATTTTTGCTGTTGAGATTGGTTCTCAAAACTTGTCTTACCCTTTTCACAAACTCGTTAGTCAGTTCGCATTTCATTGTTTGTTGTTCAATCGTTTGTGATTGTTTCATCCCCAAGTATTTGTATTTTTCGTGTTCGCCCATGGCCTCGATAGTCTGGAAATTCTGCATCTGATATTCTCCTGGCTGAATTTTTCCTCGATTATATTGAGAGTACGGCATTTATCTAGTCCAAATTGCATGCCGATGTCGTTGGAGAACTCTTGTACTATATGCAGCATTTGGTTTAGCTGGTTCCTAGTTGCAGCCATTATTTTTAAATCATCCATATACAGTAAGTGATTTAACTTTGCAATCTCGGTGTTATTATCTCGGATGCTAAACCCATAGTTGGTAGAGTTAAGACGGTTCGAAAGAGGGTCCATAGCAAGGCAGAACCATAATGGGCTCAGTGAGTCCCCTTGGAAGATTCCTGTTCAAATTAGAATGTTGTTTGTACTTACTGCGCTTTTACCCTGTACTTCGAGCTGGATCGTTGTTCTCCAACTTGTCATAGCGCTCTCTAGAAAAGACAAAGTATTACCATCAACTTTATACATTTTTAAAATGTTTATAAGCCATTCGTGTGGTACTGAGTCGAAGGCTTTCTTATAGTCGATGTAGGCAGTAAAAATATTTCTCTTGTTGTGATATGCCTGGTTGTTGATGACAGAGTCGATAAAATAAAGAGACGGATCTTGTGTGTTGTTCTGGTCTTTAGGCAGTAGATAGGTTACTCCTTGCGTTAGGAACGCTGGCATTTCCTGTGGGTTAAGAATAACGTGGTTAATTAATTCTGAGAGTTTAGGATGCATACTCCGAAGTTTCTTTAGCCAAAAGTTATGAACTCCATCTGGGCCATTGTTTTTCGGCCTTTTTAAAACGAAGATTGTCACGTTTTCGGTTATTACTGGTCTTGTATCTTCGTAGGCGTCCTGAAAATAAGGAAAGTTTATGTTTTAGAGTATCCAGGCATTGTTGAGCTGTATTATTTTCTGGTTCATGCCGAGTGTGGATGTTGTTTCTCTGCAAAATTTCATTAACTTTCTGTTTTAGTCTGCTTGTTCGTGTACCCCTCAGATATTCTGTTAGTTGGCCGATATCTTTTCGAAACCTCTGAATTTTTCGTTGAAGGCTGGTCTCCCATGGCGGTATTGGGAGCTCGGTTCTTGCAGAGTCATTGTGGGTCCTTATCTTAATCTTCATGGTTTTAGCAACGGCAGTTGCTGCGCTATATACTAAAAGGTGAAGAGATTGCATGTTATTAATATATAAAAGATAAGGTGGAAGAATTTTGGTGTTTAAAAGTTCCATAATTTGACCTAGTTTTTTGAAGAGTTTACTTTTGGAAGTTTGGGTCTTATCAGTGGGTTGGTTCCCTCAAATTCTAGCATCTCACGTACCATTTCTGCAGATAGTTCGTGATATAGCTCAGAATTGTCCTCTTGGGTGTTTTCGGTAGTGTTAGGTTCCTGTGTGTTATTTAATACGTTTTCTATTACAGGTTGCTTCTCAGCTGCTTTCATTCATCGCAGATGTCCATCTCATGCGCTGTCTTTGTAGTCCCGCCATTATTATTATTATTATTATTATTATTATTATTATTATTATTATTATTATTATTAATATTATTATTAAACTTCACCATTTGGCTTTATGGAGTTATAGAGTTGCATGGTCGTATCTGTAGAATCGATGCTAGCGAGTGTTTGTGTGTTGTGAGCTCCGATATCGTTCAGCAACGTGTCAAGTATAGCAGAGTTCAGTTTTGGGATTCACTTGCTATTAAATAGATGAATAATCTGACTACTCTTAATAACCTTAATAAATAAATTTAGTAGATGCTTTCTAAGCCCAGAGAAAGAAGGTATATATTTTTTTTTGCATCGATGAGCAAGTGCTTTATCTTATTTTCTCAAATTAAAGAAGAGTTGTTACTGTAAGTCTAAGGTTTATACAAATCCATTTAAATCAACGTATCTCATTATTCATTTTATTTTATTTTTTAAGTATTTACAAAACCAACGACCTAAAAAGGAAGTATTTACCCTATAAGTCAAGAAACAAGATTTAAACGACATTTTATGTCCAATAATTTCCTGCAAAATACTTTTATTGACCAAAATAACTTATTCTTTAAACATTCTTTAAAAAAAATCTAAATAAAGTAAGTATATTGGTATGCAATATATGCACATCAATATGATTATGGCTTACGTAATCTTTAATTTCATTATTATCTTCATCATAAGCATCCTCAAAAAAAACAAAACAATATGCAAAATGTTTTATTTTAAGCGAAACCATACTTGACATTGAAATTTTCACCGCTTACTTTTATCAATATTTTTTCGATGGTATATCACTATATTTATTTACTTTAAAATTCAATAAAATAAATCAATTAGTGAAAATTGAATATTTGCTTAAAATAGTGAAAATAGCAATGTATATTTTAAATAAACGTCTCGGTAAAATGCTAATAATTAAGGAGTAGTTCAGCCCTGGTATGTGATTTTTACACTAAACCTTTTATATATTCCTGGAAGTAAAAAATACTTTAAAGAATTTAAATCGAGTAAAAGGAGAGCCCTTCCCAAAATAGGACCAAAAGTACTAATATAATATCTGTCGAACTTTAACTGAAACACGGGTATTTTTGTTCTATTGTAGCATAGAAGTAGGTTAATTATTCATATTGTTATATAAATTAGGCACGTGGGATTAAGTTGTAAATATTGTAACTATTAAGAAATTGCATATTAATATAATTAAGTGGGTTGATGACATAGGGAAATAAATGAATAATAACAATTGGTGTAACTGTTTAATATATATAATAAAATATAGTCTAATTAAGAGTATGGTGGAAAATGGTTGTTTTATTTGTCTATCTTGAACTATTTCCCATAGCTACCCCCTAACATATTACATGGCGATCCTGCCAGTGGCATAAAATATGCCAATAAATTTACTGGATCAAAGTACTAAATAAAGCAACAAAATGGGGAAAAACCAATCCAAAGAAGAAACAGTGATTGTACAAAGTGGCAATAGTTTTAGTGGTAATAGTGTCACTTTGTCTGATGGCATTTTGCTTAAGATATTGCAAAAATGTCTTAGAGCAGAAAATCAGAGGGGAAGTAACTAGAAGCAGAGAGCAAATTGTATAAATAGTCAATAGTTACAGTAATGAGTGCGCTTAGTGTGTTAGGTAGTCATAACTTGTGTAAAAAGTGTAGTAGTGTCCAGTCTCAGTGAGAATTAATAGTTCATGTCCACACTAACCGGATTTCGTGACTTATTGGAGGAAGTTCGACTATTTCATAGGAATTTAGGAAAAGATTCGAAGGAGAGACAAGAAGATAAAAGTAAAACTGAACGCTATGTAAGTAAATTAAATAAATTTAGAAGTGAATTAGAGAGTGAAAAAGTAAATTTTAATAAAAGTGCGCATAATCTCTCCCGGGTAGGGCCGGGGTAGAATAGCCCTCCGGTACGTTCTGCATGTCGTAAAAGGCGACTAAAAGAGCAACCCCTTTGGTGGTAGATGTTGTCCACTTGCATCGCCCGGTTCAATACCACCACATAGGAGTTAGGCGGCGTGAAGTGGTTCCATGGAACTCACGTTTTGCCGCCATGTCGATGTGTCCGGTTTCCAAAGGGGAAATGAAGAAGAAAAGTAAATGCATGATGGCGCCCTCACGACCAAAACTTTCCGGAGGTAAACTCGCCTCCCATTCGGATCTCCGGGCGGAGGCTGGTCGGGGGGGTCCATCAGGCGGATATAAAAGCCTAAAAATTAATTTCCGCAACATCAGAGGCCTAAACACCAATATTAATGCAGTACACCAACACCTGCAATCAAATAAGCCTCACATTCTGGCATTAACAGAAACAAAGGTGAAACCTTCAACAACAAATGTTCACCTCATTTATCCCGGATACGACCTACACACCCGATTTCGACTAAACTTTGGATTGGCAGTATTTGTCAAGAACGATTTGAGTTGCCAGCGGGAGGAAACGCTTAAACCTGCGGACTTCGACGTCATGTGGTTCAAAATAATAGCCAGTGGTGCCACGAAATTTATCTGCTGTATCTACAGACCACCAAGCGACACCCAATATACACGGCTCTTTTTGAATCTGGTTGATTGCATTAACCATCTGCAAATTGACTACCCAAGCGCAGAAATAATCGTCATGGGTGATTTTAACGTTCACAATATTAACTTGCTGCGCTTTTGCAACAAGAACGACGATGAAGGATGAGAAGCTGAGCTATTTGCCACCATATGCGGGCATACGCAGCTTGTGGAGGAACCTACCAGAATCCCCGATCGAGACGGCGAGTTCGCGAGTCTCCTAGATCTGGTCTTGGCTTCAGACCCTGACTCGTACACAGTATTAGTACATGCCCCCCTAGGAACATTGGACCACAAATTAATAACAGTCTCTTGCCAGTTGGAGGTTAAAACGCAGGATCCTCCGATGCCGCGGAAGGTATGGCACTATAAATCAGCAGAGTGGAACCATCTTCGGGAATTTTATCGCTCATTCCCTTGGAAAGAAGTCTGCTTTAGAACCAATAACATCTCAGAATGTGCAAACCAAATTACAGAGACGATCTTGGCAGGAATGGAAGCTTATATCCCTTTTCCTACTAAATGCGGATCAAACAACAAGCAATGGTTTAACCTGAATTGCAAAAAGGCAGTAAACACTAAAAACGCAGCATATCGCAAATGGCGTCAACATCCTTCCATCGAAAATCGGAGGAACTTTTTAGCCTCCAGAAATAGCTGCAAGCGAATTATTGATGAATGCAAAGAGAGTCACAACAACAGGATCAAAAACAAACTGCTAAACTGCCCAAATGGAACAAGATCTTTCTGGTCGGTATCGAAAGCCATTAGTCAAGGATTTGCTAAGTCGGCCTTGCCACCCCTAACAGCAGATGATGGTTCTATCACGGTAACAGCAAGGAAAAAAGCCAACTTACTGGGTAAACTCTTCGCGTCCAATTCTACTCTGCACTCGCAAGGCAAAACACCGCCATATTTGCCAAAGGTGAATTCATCGATGGGAGAAATTTCGTTTCCCCAACGAATTATAAATAAAATTCTTAAAAGCGTCGACACCAACAAAGCTACTGGACCCGATGAAATTCCAGCCCTAATACTAAAACGTTGTGCAGACGAATTGACTCCTCCCTTATGTAGACTGTTCACGGCATCGTATAAGCAGGGCCAATTTCCAACAAGCTGGAAAACTGCTCGAGTGCAAGCTGTACCCAAAAAGGGTAAGAAGACGATGCCCTCCAATTACCGCCCGATTGCACTAGTTCCAGTAATATCGAAAATTATGGAGAAAGTAAACCAACAACTGTTAAGATATTTAGAATCATCTGGACTAATCAGCGATCATCAATACGGCTTTCAAAAGCTTAGATCCACCTGGTCTATCTTCTGGCCTACGCCACACACTTGTGGACGGAGGCCATGGAGAAGCACGGCGAGTCCCGCTCAGTCGCTCTTGACATTTCCAAGGCATTTGATAGAGTGTAGAATGAGGGACTACTAACCAAGCTCTCCTCAATCGGCATACAAAACTCATTATTGAATTGGATCAAAAATTTTCTTGAACAACGAACAATCCAAGTAGCCGTCGATGGATACCTCTCCGACCAATTTAACATTAACGCTGGAGTCCCTCAAGGATGCATTCTATCCCCCACCCTTTTCTTGGTATATATTAACGATTTGCTAGGAACCACTGTCAATTCAATCTACAGCTTTGCGGACGATAGCACACTTATTTCCACATTTAAGTCCGCCAAACCAACGACAACCGCAAGTTTTCAGAATCTTAGTCAGCAACAAGTAGCTTCAACCAACAACGATATTAGAGCAATCTTGGAGTGGGGCGATAACAATTTGGTCAATTTTAACGCTAAAAAAACGCAGGCTGCAGTATTTACGATGAAGACTAACCTTGGTGGCCCGGAGCTGGTTATGGCAAGGAAAAATTGCCAATGAAATCATCTTTATATCTTCTAGGAGTCGAGGTCACCAACAGTGTGTCTTGGCATGACCACGTTGCCGAGGTCGCCAGGGCGGCTTCCAAAAAACTCGGAGTGCTTTTCAAAACGAAAAAACTGTATACACCAGAACAGCTGCTGACTCTTTATAAGGCTCAAATACGCCCTTCCCTCGAGTATTGCTCGCATGTCTGGAGCTCTGCACCCAAGCATAGTTTAAACCTGCTGGATTCTATACAGAAGAGAGCTATTCGTCTTATCGACAAACCAGAACTGACAAAGAGTCTGGATAGTCTGGAGCACAGGAGAAAGGTGGCTGATCTCTGTTTATTCTACCGTTATTATCACGGTAAGTGCTCCTCTGAGCTGGCAGGCCTGATTCCACCCAGGGCTGTTCCGGCAAGAAGGACGCGTCTAGCAGTTGCGGATCATCAACATCGAGTCCACCTGCCTACTCCAAGGACGTCGATGTATCTGGAGAACATCTTCTTTGTGGAACGGGCTTTCACCTCACATATTTCCCGACGCATACAACCTACAGCGATTCAAGATAAATGCCCACAAATATCTTCGCGCAAGCACCACTCCAAGAGTGACATAGGACTTTCCTCTTGTGCTTGTGTTTACCATAAAAAAAAAAAAATGAAAAAATATTTGTTGAGGCGAAAGAATATATTTGTAGTTTAGAAAAATATTTTGCAACTGTAGAGGATATTTTAAAAGATAGGCTAGCTTTACATCGACCTGAACAACCAGAATCAAAAGAAGATAATAGTAATACTAAATTAAATAGTGATTGTGGTTGTTCGGAAGTTAAAATTATGATAATTAAATAATCATAAATAATTCGGAAGATAAAATTATAATAGGATAATTTTGATTTGAGAACCGCGGCGAATTTGCTGCCGGTTATGGATGGGCTGGAATCAACAACAAAGTTACTTATTGATGCCATTCAATTATATGCGGATTTATTTAATGAAAATGGGAAAAAGTCGCTAATAAATTATGTCTTAAAAACCCGTTTGTCGCAAAGTGCTAAATTAACACTTAACAATAATTATACTTCTTGTGGTGCTCTTATAGTTGATCTAAGAAATCATTTTATAACAAAGCAGTCAACATCAGCATTGTCTTTTCAGCTTAATAATAGTAGGCAAGATTCAAAATCAATTGAGGATTTTGGAAAACAGGTAGAGGAGCTACTTGTAAACCTTACTATTAATCAGGCAGATAGCGATGATGACAATTTGGCTGTTTTGACTAGAGTAAATAAGAAATTAGCCATATCGGCATTTGCTAATGGGTTGGAAAATAATGACCTAAAAACCATTGTAAAGGCGCGAAATTATTCAAAATTAAGCGAGGGTATAAGAGGAGCTAAAGACGAGGAGCTTACGGTCAGGAAGGATTATCATCAGGTGTTCCATTATAATAGTCGCGGAAATAGATATCAACATTATCAACATGGTAGTAGGGGTAGAAGGTATAATACACATTTCCGAGGACGGAATTCTAATAATAATCATTTTAGGCAAAATTTTATTAATTCTTTTAGAGGCCAAAATAGCAGGTCAAGGCAATATTCTAACAGCGGAAATTTTAACAATAGACGAAATTTCCGTCGAGCTCATCATAATAGGGCATATGTTATGCAAAATTCTGATTCTTCGGGAGTAGAAAATTGTTCCGAGGTAAATTCAAATGAAAATCGGTTTTTTCGAGTCTAAAAATGTACATATTTTTGGATCAAATGGCTCCAACTTTGTAAGTTTACTTTATAGAGGAAACAAAATTTTATTCTTATTAGATACAGGTGCATCAGTAAGTGTAATTTTTCATAAATATATACCAAATACTAAAAGTGTCGGCTTCACAAAACAAACAAAAATAAACGGTATTTCTGGGTCACTGGTAGCACACGGTTCTGCTAGTATAGAATTGCACGTAAATAACGTAAACCTGCGTCATGAGTTTTTGTTAGTTAATGAATTTCAAAAGGGTATACATGGATTATTACTATTATTAGGATTTGATTTTTTTGAAAAATATGCAGTCACCATAAATTACGAAAGTTTTTGTTTTCTCTATGGGTAGATGATAAGAAGGTTGTGATGCCTACAGAATCAAATAAATATAATTATACCAAAATTCCCGCAAGATGTGAGATTATTAAATATTGTTACTTAGATGTAAATGATGACTGTGTAATTTTGCCTAGTGAACTAAGTCAAGGGGTTTTTGTCGCCGGAAGTATAGGCAAATCAAATTTAAATAAAATGATTTCTGTTAAATTATTAAATACTCGCGACGAAGAAGTAATTTTAAAGAATTTTAATCCAAAGTTTGAAAAATTAACCAATTATGAAATATGTCATTTTACCGAAAGCTTAGATGAAAAGGCGGTGGATCGAGTTGATAAAGTATTGGAGTTAATAAGTATGGCGCATCTTAATAAAGAGGAACAATTTTCTATTCAGCGAATAATAGCGAAGTATGCTGACACATTTTATTTAAAAAACGATCCTTTAACAACTTGTAATTTTTATAAACAGAACATTAGGTTAAAAAAGGATGCAAAACCTGTTTATGTAAAACAATTTCGTTTACCACATTCAGGTCAATAAAATGTTAAAGGACGGTATAATAGAAAAAACTAAATCACAGTGGTCAGCACCTTTGCTAATAGTTCCAAAAAAGAGTGACAAAAATGGTAAAACAGCGTGGCGATGTGTCATTGACTATAGATTATGCAATAAAGAACTGGAGGATGAAAAATTTCCTTTGCCATGCATAAATGAAATATTAGATTCTCTTTCAGGTGCAATGTATTTCTCGCATCTTGACCTATTTCAAGGATATTATCAAATTGAATTGGATAAATCTAGTAGGTAATGTACAGCTTACTTACTGATCAGGGTAGGGTTGCCAGATTTTAAAAATTGAAAAGCGGCAGGTGGATAGTGCCTTTGAGGGGAAAATAAATAGCGGCGCAGGAAAATTTTTTTTGGGGTGTCACGCCTTAATTATGCCACACTTTGGCATAAAAAGCATGAGAATATTATAGATAATAAAACACAACTTAGAAAACTTAACATAAAGATAATTTTTTTTGGAAACTTTTTAACAAGTCTTGGCCAAATTTTTCCAGGATAAAACAAATAAGTAAAAACAAATAATTATTTTTAGCTAGATTATTAATATTTTTTAGGTTATTAATATTTTTGGCTAGATTTAACCTTTTTTATAATATGCGAACCATCCTTTTTTAAAAATTTAGCAAATTCTTGGCAAGATTGGGTGTAATTATGTTTGACCATTAATTCGGCTTCTAATGTTTTTATGTCCAGTCGGTTTCTCTCTTTTCTCCATGCCAAACCCATTAAATTAAAAATTCTTTCGCTTATGGCATTTGAATGCGGAAGGGAGAAAACTAATGAGCAAATTTAAAAAAAATTGGGGCATTATTTTTTTTGAAAAAGGCTACCTTTTTATTGCTGATGTGCAGTTAGCTCATCAAAATTTCCCGAAAATGTTTCTATAAAATCTAGTAAGATAACATATTCATCAAAAAGTAAATCTTCATTAACTTCGATCTGGAAATCTTCGCAAATTTTCAAAAAGTTATTCATATTTGGCTTGTTTTGCAAAGCCATTGCACTTATTATCGTCACCAAAGTTATACCTACAAACTAATTTAAATACGTTTTTAACTACTTTAGTTGTTAGTTTATAAAAAATATTTACCATTTCTCCAAGTAGTTTATAATTCTCTCCAAAAATACATCTGCTTCTCGTTTAAACATGGTAACTTTCGTGTGCTCATCGCACTTTTTTAATAGAGAAAGCGCTATGGATCCATAAAATTGTTGTTCCTTTTTTAATTTTAATGAGCATCTCAGTGATTGCATAATATTAAATAATTCTATTGATAACGTTTTTTCAGATTCTGACTTAGTTATTGTATTGTGCATCGAATTTCCGATATTAAGTAATAAACCTACAATTAAAAAAAAACGTGTAGCTTAGAAGAACAATACTATTTAATATAAAGATCTTTATCATAGAAACAGCACTCAAAAATTTTCACCAGCAAAAGATTAATACCTTAACACACAAAACTGGAAAAAACCTTAAAATAACAAATTTTAAGACGTTGAAATAATCAATATGTGCTTACCTACATAAGCTTCAGCGAGCTCATCTTCAAAAAAAAACTCCAGTAATGGCGGGGGTCGTTCTTTCGATTGAAAATATGATTTAACGGGACTAAAATGTTTTAAAAGACGTTCAGTGGCAGGAATTAAAGAAAGCCATCTTGTTGGAACGGCTCTTAATAAATCAGACCATTCTTCTTCGCAAAAAATGAAAAATTCTTTTAATTCATTCACTTTTTTTGTGCTACTACTAAATTCATTGTAACATTTATTAACTAAAGATTCAACATCATACTTAAGTGCTACTTGCCCTTGCTTCCCGGCATTATGTATGATATAGCAAACACATCCAACAGGAATAATATTTCGATTTAAATTGTTGAGTTCAGTAATAACACTTTGCGTTTTGCCGAAGTTTACGGAAGCATTTTCTGCGCAATAAGCCGTAACATTTAAAATATTTAAGTTAGCTTCTGTCAAACTTTCGACCAAACATATGGCAATATCTTTTGACTTTTCTGAGGTAGCCGAATAAAATTTCAACAATTTTGTGCAAACACCAACGTCCTTTTTAAAATATCTCATAACAAGGGGAAATGTTTTCACATTCCCTTTATTTGACGCATCAGTTGCTATGCAGAATGGCTGATTATTGGCTAAGTCATTTAAAATAATATGTTTAGATTCTGGGCCAAGAATGTTTGTAACAATTTTTGTTGCTTTGGTTCTACCGCAGGAATAACGTTCGACAATTTTTCAGTCTTGAAAAATCGTTTTAAATATTTTTCCCGCACAATCAGTTGATAAATAACTATGAGCATGTTTGATAGAGTGAAAAACGAAAGCACATTCTGCTTGAGCGGTTAAATCCAAGTCTAAATTGTTTTTTGAAAAAAAAATATCATTTTTTTTTCTTGTGAACCCTTAGCCGAATTTTTCTTGTGTTTTTCTGTTTTCATGTGTTTAATTATATCGTTTTCTCCGTCGTGATTTACATACACACAAATCGTACATTTAGCTTGTAAAATATCTTTTCCCTTAACAATCCAAGAATAAGTTTGGCTCCATTCATTATTAAACTTTACATTCCATTTAGTTTTTTTAACAGAAGGTCCAGCCTCCTCTTGATTTATATTATTTATCTCAAATATCGGAATTTTTTTTTCTTGTTCATCATCATCTTGGTCAACACTTATTTGCCCAACCCAATCAATTTCATCACTTGAATCACTACTGCTAGAAAGATCCATATTATGAACCTCAAGAAAACACAACTAATAGAAAGGACGTCGGTAAAATCCATACGTAGGATGGCGATATCCGCGCAAAAAAAAATCCTGACCCGAACGACGCCTCGCTATCGTTTTAAAACAAAACGACAGTTCCTAGTCCACATCATCCACATGTGAAATAAAAAATAAAGCGGCATCAAGGGTTGCCGGTTGGCGTGTTCCGCGTGTTACGTGTTTCCGTGTTGCCGGATTGATTATAAAGTAATAAGTATTAATAAAATAAAATAATGGTAAACATTAAACTAGGTGATGTAATTTAAAAATTATGTATTTTTTTACTAGAGATTTTTTTACCGAAAACCGGGAGGTTTAAAGGCGTGGGAGCAGGGAGGTTTAGTAAAAAAGCGGGAGCCTCCCGCCTAAATCGGGAGGGTTGGCAACCCTAGATCAGCAGGGACAATTTCAATTGACAAGGTTAAGAGACGTATTTCGTCAGAAGGAGTTTTTCCTAATAAAGAGAAAATTAAGGCCGTTATTGATTTTCCCACACCAAAAAATGGCGACGAAACTAAAAGGTTTGTTGCATTTGCAAATTACTATCGAAAATGCATTCAAAATTTTGCGGAAATAGCTTCACCTTTACATTTTTTATCGAAAAAAAAATGTTGAATTTAACTGGACATCTGAATGCGAATATGCCTTTGAAACTCTTAAAACTGCTCTTGTTAATCCCCCAATTTTGCAATACCCCAATTTCGAAACAGATAATATTTTTACCTTAAAAACAGATGCTTCAGGGGTTGCAATTGGCGCTGTTTTATCAAACGGAGATGACAGGCCAGTTGCTTATGCTAGCCGTTCTCTTAATAAAGCAGAAAAAAATTATTGCACGATAGAGAAGGAACTTTTGGCTATGGTTTGGGCTGTAAAGCACTTTAGACCATATTTATTTGGGCGAAAGTTCGTTCTCTATACAGATCATAGACCGTTAATTTATTTATTTGGTATGACAAATCCATCTAGTAGGTTAACTAAATTTAGATTAATTTTAGAAGAGTACGATTTTATTATCAAATTTATTAGGGGAAAACAAAACGTCATTGCAGACGCGTTATCAAGGATTGAATTGACTAAAGATGAATTAAAAAACTTTGCAGGCACGATAGATAAAACAATGTATGCAATAACACGAGCTCAAACAAAAAGTCTTAAGGGTAGTAATTCGGAAATTTTTGGAACATCTCATTATTTTCCTCATGAAAGGTTGATCACCCTGGATTAGTTGAAATAATTAAATATCCCAAACAATGTTGCGAATTACAACCTGTCTCTGAATCTAAATTCCAAGAAATAGCTGATAATATAAAATATGATTATAAGAATGAAAATCTTATTTATATAAACAAAGAAAATATTATTTACATTTGCATAAATCAGGTTACGTGATCGGCGTTGACACTAAGTGCATCGTTAAGAGATCTGAAAACAATATGTGTGAAATATAATATTCCGGAATTAATAATAATAAAAAATTATGAATGTGCACAATTCATAGAAAAATGTCTTAAAAATCGCGATTTACTAAAAGTTTATGATTTGAAAATATCAGTGGTAAAAAATGTTCAAAATATCATGGATCCACAGACTAGGCAAATTATTTTAAACGATTTCCACATATTGACATGCTGGCATGAATCGTATGCTAAATAATATAAAAAGGTATTTTTTGTTAAGGAATTCTAAAAATGATGCGTCAGCGATAAGCCACGACGGTGAAGAATCGCAGCGAGGCAGAAAACAGTGACAAAAAGATATCGACTGAAGTTTGTCGAATATTTTGTTGGCTACGAATATTTCGTTATTATAATAAATATATAAGTTATAATTAATATTACGGGAATATACATGTTATTTTGGGAAATGATGAGTGTTAAACTTTTACTCTTACATTTTATTGGGTTGGGTTGGGTTGGGTTGGGTTGGGTTGGGTTGGTAACATCTTTTTGAAGGACTTCAAAAAGATGTTATTGATTTTGTTAAAAAATGCGACGATTGTCAACGGTACAAATATTGTAACCATAATAAAGAACCGATGTTAATTACGACAACAGCTTCGTCAGCATTTCAAAAAGTTTATGTTGACCTAGTTGGGCCGCTCGAACCCGATAATGATGACAACAAATATATTTTAACGCTACAGTGTGAGCTTAGTAAATTTGTAGAATGTTATGCGTTAAAAAATAAAGAAGCATTAACGGTGGCTAGATCTTTCGTTAATAATTTCATTTTAAGATATGGAATTCCAGATGAAATTGTTTCTGATCAAGGTACTGAATTTTTGGCAGAAATTTTTTTCAAGATACATATAAATTACTTCAAATAAAATCTTTAAATTCTACTGCATACCACCATGAGACGTTAGGCTCACTAGAAAACACCCATAAGTCATTAGGAAGTTATTTACGTATTCAGGCATCTAAAAATCCTTCAACGTGGAGTACTTGGTTAAATTTTTGGAGCTTTTCATACAATAATACAGTTCATACTGAAACTAAGTATAATCCCTTTGAATTGGTTTTTGGTAAAAGTTGTAAACTTCCCAGTAATATTTTAAATTCTATTAATCCCATCTATAATTTTGATAACTATCCAATAGAATTAAAATATAGATTACAACAAGCTTGGAGTGACGCAAGACATAATTTATTGGTATCAAAAAGTAACAGGAAAGAGAAATGTGATGTAAATAGTAAAGAAATTGTATACAGTGTAGGTAGTAAGATAATGTTAAAAAATAGTGCAAGAAACAATAAAATGGTTGCTGTGTACAGTGGACCTTATGAAGTGATAGAAGACAAGTCTCCGAATATAGTTATAAGAATGAATAAAAAACTTATAGAAGTCCATAAAAATAGAGTAAAGTTATATAATTCTTAGGGCTCATCAGTGACAAAAAAAAACTATATGTAAGTGTATTTTTTTTTCCTTCGCGCGGTAGGTGTAGCATAGAAGTAGGTTAATTATTAATATTGTTATATAAATTGGGCACGTGGGGTTAAGTTGTAAATATTGTAACTATTAAGAAATTTCATATTAATATAATTAAGTGGGTTGATGACATCGGGAAATAAATGAATAATAACATTTGGTGTAACTGTTTAATATATATAATAAAATATAGTCTAATTAAGAGTATGGTGGAAAATGGTTGTTTTATTTGTCAATGTTGAACTATTTCCCATAGCTACCCTCTAACATATTACACTATTCTATCGCTTATACAAACAAATTATCCTTTCTATTTAATACAAATATCAATTATTTTATTAATATTTTGTCGAACATGAGGGAAACATGATTGGTGTTACTATACTTACTGTTTGATAGATATTTCTTGTCACCGTAAGATCAAAAGACCGTAGCAACAATGCAAAAAACAATTTTACTTTCATTTTTCTCCTGAACTTGTAATAGTATTTATCTCTCTTTTGTTGACGACTTCACATTTTGGAGATTGCACGCTGCCAGTTGAAATAAAACAGTTCATTAAGTTTTGATAAGTTTTGATACTGTGTAAGTCTTTCTGGATATTTCGTTCTGTAAAGCCCCGAATTTCGATATGTCCAACATTTACGAGGTAAAACAACACCGTTGCTGGGGATGAAAAATTAAGATTTTTTTAAGGTTGATTTAACAATATGTACCAGTAAAATATATAGTGTTTTGATTTTAAAACAAACCACCCTTAATAACAAAAAAGAAAAACATTAATCTAGATATACAGGGAGACGTTTAGTTTTATATTTGACAAATTTCTGTTAATCACCCCCTCATCTCCAGCTAACCTCACTTTGATATGTCAAATGGGAACCCACATGGTGTAACATATCATTGTAAGCAGCATTAAAATGTCTATTTAATAGTGCAAACAAAATTAAATTGCTTGACGTAATTTCAAAATACTTATAAAGGTTAATAAAAACGACTTTTATTAACCTTTATAAGTTACAAAAAAATAAGACACTTAAGTACAATAGAAACAAAGAAAAAGGACAAAGTCTAGCAAGCTGCTATTCTCACTCAACCCATTTAAGGTTCACCTAAAATAAAATATTTGAATACTTAAATACGCGCTATTCTTGACATATGTTGTATAACTATTTTTCAAGAAAACAAAAATAATAACTTTCTTAGCAAAAGCATCGAAGGCACCCCACGCCCACCGCAGGTCATCACCCAGAACTTCCTTGCATGTTCACACTTGTCTGTCCATTAGAAACCGTCGAGATTTAAATTTAAATTTATTTATATTAAGAATTTTAAAATTGTCTGGTATGCGATTGTATATGCCGATGACGTTGAAAATAAAAGATCTCCGAAACATGGCTGTTTTATGTTGTGGTACAGTAAAAGCATGGCGTGATCTAACGTTAACATGGTGAATTGCCGTGCGTGGTAAAAAGTTTGATTTAAGAAATTGAGATGCTTCCGCCTTAGTAAGCAATTTATGAACAAAATTTAAAAGATGGTGTGTTCTTCGGTTTTCCATGTTCAGCCAGATGCGTTCAAAGATCAAATGAGAGACATGGTCACATTTACGTCTTCCATACAAAACCTTACAGCATGCATTTTGTACTTTTTGAATTTTATATTTATCTTCCGCAGTTAGACAAGACCCGTACAGAAAGTCAGAATAATTAAAATGCGATAAAACAAGGCTATCACACAACATCTTTTTTAATGGAAAGTTTAACAGTTGTCGATTGTTATAAATTAATTTAAGAGTATTATATCCTTTTTTAATAATCTTCCGTACATGTTCATGAAATCTTAGATCCTCATCCACTATTAAGCCCAAATTTTTTGCACAAGATACAAAGGACGACTTTTTTACCACGTCTTTTTTATTGTTTTACTACCAAAACACAATAACTTTGTCTTGTTGGTAAGTTAAGATTATGTTCGTAAGCTAATTGATTAACTATATTAAGATCCGAGTTTATTTTTCCAGCAGCTTCCTGAGTATCTTGAGATTTGAAGGATCAGCATCAAGATCAGCATAGGCATGTGTACTACAAAACAAAGGAGCAGTGATAACGTCTATTGTGTAAATAATAAATAAGAGCGGGGGTGAAATAGCACTCTGAGGTACACCAGATTTAATCGAAATATTATTTGATACCGAGTCACCTAAACTGATCTTTTGCGATCTGTCTCGAAGAAATGATCCAACCAGATTAAGTACATCGGACTCAAAGCCATAGTATTTAAGTTTAGCTAATAGAAGCCTATGGTCTAAAGTATCAAAGGCCCTAGAGAAGCCCAATAAAACCAAAACACTAACCTTAGACCTTCATCGAAACTCTTAATGACATAATCAATACCGATGCTAAAGCGGAAGCCGTACTAAACCCCTTTCTAAATCTGCACTGAAAATCAGGAATAATTTTATTATTGTTAAAATGAAAAAAAATTTGGTTATATAAAACTTTTTCCAATACTTTAGACAATGTGGGTAATATACTTATAATTCTTAAGTCGGAGAAGGTTTGAGGATCATTTATTTTAGGTAAAGGGATGCCAATTGCAGATTTCCACACAGTCGGTATATCGCTTGTTTCAATTATAGAGTTAATCATATGCATAATAATATCTTCTATAAAAGGGCTACACCTACAGCATTTGATTTAAGGGTTAGCAAAATTGAATGTATTTCCTGAGAAGTTGTTAGTGAAAAGTTAAATCTAGATTTAAAATTATAAACATTATTGTTGTAGTATTTTATCTTATCCCTACATTGTTCAGTTACTGTTACTGTTAAGAAGTTACTGAAAAGAGGTGAATTATTTATTTATATTTTCAGCGTTTGATAGATTTGGCGGAAGAGTGCTGTTATTTTGTGAAGTAATATTTAAGTTTTGTAGGGTTTTCCAAAGCTTAGAAGGATTATTAAGTTTAGAAATATTTGATATATGATTTCTTTTTTCTTTTCTAATACAAGATAATGTATGATTTCTTAAAGTCTTATATAATTGTAATTAGTTTCCATTTTAGTCTTTTTATATTTTTGCCATGCTTTATCTCCTAATCACTGCAATTCACAAGTATCTCTGGTAAGCCAAGGAGCTCTAGGTTTTATTGCTCTTACCCTCCGAATTGGAGCATGTTAATAAGATCATTAAAGATATTAACTTTTTTTCTATGCTTCTTTCCCAAAAAATTCTATGCCATGGTATATTTTGTAAATTATTTTTAAAAGCATTTAGATTAAAGTCATCAAAAGTCCTATGTTAAAAAAACGCGGTGGAGGCTTTATAAAATTAACAGATATTTTGACAAAAACAAGGTTATGATCGTTTATTCCATTAGAGGGTAGTGTGCCGCTTAGTAATTTGAGTAGGTTCATTAATAATTTGTTCGAGGCCATAGGTGTTACGAGTATCCAGTACAGGGTTATGCAGGTTTAAAAAGTTGACTTTTAAATCTCCTGTCAAAATCATAATATCAAATGTCTGGTAATAATAAATATGTTATCGACGTCATTCATGCCAAATGGCTATTCTATAGTGTGATACATCATTTTAAAGTGCATACAATCTAGTAAGTTTATAGAGTTATAAACAGTAAGGGTCTAAAAAGGTGTTTAAATTATTTATAATCAGTTCACAGAATTTATTTTATTAGGTGCTCAAAATGTGTTGTATTAATTATAAATGTGCGTTATTCGCGATACAATAATAAAGTCTGTATGAAAATTGTTCATTAAGTCACTCTAGCCTCTGGGACCTAGGATCCATTTAAATGGACATGCCAGTTTTATGTTTCCAGTTTTGTTAATTTATTATTTAAGCAGCTTAGACCTCGCATCCACTACGTTGGACACTTCGGTGCTGCCGCCCAGTCCGATTCGGTCGACTTTAATTGTGCACATGTGCTGGGAATCAGTTGTTTGTTTTCTATTGTGATGGCGGCTGCACATGGTTCTCGTTATGATGGTATGTAGCCTATTTTTTAACGTTTTGTAATGATTTTTGTAAAAGTTTTTATTTGCAAATGTTTAATAGACAAATTTAAATAACATTACAATAATAAAAAAATTAAATAAGTTTTGTATTACCCTAAGTTATTCGCGTCCATTTAAATGGACATTGGGTGTATCTCATGCACATTTTAAATTAACTCGTAAAATTTATTTTAACGAGAAATGATGACTCTGACATTGAAATGTCTGATGATAAAGAAGGAATTCAAACTATGGATAATTTAATGGGGAGAGAAGAAGAAATAATTAATGAAGAACTAGTAAGCAGCAGTGAGGAGGAAGAAGAAGAAGATAGAATTAATTCCTCTTAGTGTCCTGAGAGAAAACTTAAAAATGGCCAAGCAATCTGTGGATCTTTTAAAGCAAGAGTATCTCTTAAATTGACTCTTAATGAGATTAAACATTTTTTTGGAATAGTTTGTTTGATGTCCTATCTAAAATATCCCAAAATCAGAATGTACTGGGCAAAAACTACTAAAGTTTCAGCTATTGCAGATACAATGACTCGAGATAGATTTTTTGCTATAAGAAGTAACCTTAAAATCGTCATTGATGGCAGCATCGCTGAAGAGGTACGCAGGTCTGACAAATTTTGGAAAGTGCGTCCTATTATAAAAGCAGTATGGCAGGGGTGTTTGCAGCTACCTAGAGAGAAAGTGGTTGCTGTAGATGAACATATGATCCCATTTACAGGGACTTGTAAAATATACTTTTAAAAAAGATACTCTGAAAAGATACTTTTCCAGATGATTCTGTAAAACGACTTGGTGTTGGACTTCTGCTGTTGTTCGCCTTGGAAGGACATTATTTCCTGGAAGTTATATGTACTGCAATAGATATTTCACGACAATACCACTTCTCGAATATCTTAGTCAACAAGAGAAATATTATACTGGAACTATTATGAAATCTCGTGTACCAGCAGCAGCAAATTTAACTTCGGAAAAAATGATGGCCAAGATAGGTAGAGGCAGCTCGGAACAAGTTGTAAGACAAGATGGCGAAATAGTAGTTGTACAATGGTATGATCTGAAATATGTACTTTTGGCATCTACTGCTCTAGGAATTAAACCTAGCGATGAGTGTAAAAGGTAGTCTATGAAAGACTCTAAATACATTCAGGTTAAAAGACCTTACGTTGTTGCTAAATACAATGATTGTATGGAAGAAATAGACTTGATAGACCGAATGATTAGCTATTATAGAATTCGAGCCAGATCAAAAAAATTGACTGTATAGGTCATTTTCCATTTCTTTGATCTAGCAATAGCTAACTCATGGATATTTTTATCGAAGAGATAAAAAAATATTTAAAATCCCCCCATGAAAAATACAACAATATGTAGATTTTAAAATCGAAACTGCCACTCAACTTTTGACAAATACACCCAACTCACAAAGTGAATCCCAAGAAAGCATCCGAGGTGTAGGTTCTAGAAGAAATCCTGAGGGAAATATCTTTGTCGATTCACCGTCATCGTCATTAGGCACCGAAAGAAAACGGAAACAACACTTTCCAGAAATTGCCACAGACTTAAAAAATTCGGTTAGGAATGTAAAAATTACATAATGTAATTATGTAAAAATTACTCTTGTGCTAAAAAAGCCAAGTTGTTTTGTAATACATGCAACACATTTTTGTGCATTACTGGCAACAGAAACTGTTTCATGGAGTTCCATAGCAAATAAATTTAAGTTTACATTTATTTTCTGCGTTTTCATAGGTTTAGACTGAAATGTTATTGAAAAAAGAAATTATATATTAGGAATTTTTGTTTAGGTTAAGACCCAATGTCCATTTTAATGGACGTCATGTATCTGTCAAAGTAAGAAAAAAAATAAAAAAAGTTATTAGTAAACAATGTTTATTTATGTATTTTTTATTATATTTAAAAGCCTCACAACCCTAACTTAACAAAAACATGTCCGGGTCCCAGGAGGCTAGAACTGTCAAAGCGTAGTGCGGGAGAGCTCCATCTTGTTGGAAATACAAATTATTTTCGTTTAATTCACTTAAAGATTGGACGATTGAAGGATATATTGTATTGTCGAGTTTGGCTTGATGAACTGTTTATTAGCATACATTTTTGGTGGTAACTCGCTTTAACTTGCGTCAATTTTTTTGGTGAAGTAGATGGAAAATTGTTTACCATTTGAAATAATAGTGTCACACTATTTTATTATCACATATTTTTGCTTACTATTCTCTTAGACGTCAACCGATTTTATTTTTTCGGTTTGGTTAGATAGTTTTAAGTCCTTTAAAATGACATATTACACAGGTCGATAAAATATTCATTATTACCAGATATTTTTAGTCACTTTTCTCTAGTACGTCAACCGATTTTTTTTTGGCACTGTTGAATAGACATTTTAATGCTGCTTACAATGATGTACCCATGTGACCCAGCATATTTTAAGAAACTAGAAGTAATTTTATCTGATAAAAGAAACAATTTCAACACGTTCAACATTTAGAGGGTAATGTACGGTAATAAACACCGTTGCTGAGGGTGAAATTTAAAATTTTTTTTTTAAGGAATAATTACCAAATATTTTTACCAATAGGTCGTTTGAGTAATTCGACACATTTTAAAAAAACAGAGTTAACTTAATATTTAGTGGATAATATTTGGTGGATAAATATGATTCTTTACAGTTTAAAAATCTTCGGTACAGGCCATTTTTCCCTGAATAACCCTTAATATAAACATATTAGTAAACTTAAGAGATATTACTTACTTTACTTAAATTTACAGTACTATAGGCATTTGAGAAACTTTATGAAACATGCGATTATACAAGAAAAAATTACTTATTTTAAACAGTTTTCGGAAAAAAAGGGCAAAGAGTTTTGGGAAACGGTTACGCGGAAATGATTTATTCGATTCTAGAAAGGTTTTTGCCCTGTTAAAAATTTAAGAAAAACATATGTACTGTCAAATTTCTGAATATATAAATTCATTTCAAATCATTCCTAGTTGTCTGTCTGGTTTTCGCAAGCATTATAGCAGATAACATTAGTAACAATAACAACATTAGTAGAGATTATAACTGCTAAACTTCGGTTAGTCTATATGAGATTGAAAAGTCTTTACAGTCTTAAAAATGTTCTGCCAACTAAAATGAAAAACAATCTGTGTGAAAGCCTTGTATTGTCCTTGATTGAGTACGGTGATACTGTGTAAGGAATCTCAGTTACGCTAAATCTCTCTCATGAAATATAGAAATTACAAAACTCTTGCATGAGATTTGCATTTAATATACTTTTTAAGTCATATGTTACCCCTTATTTAAATCATAATTCTAATTTGAACATGGTAAACCGCGGAAAAAGCCATATGTTTAATTTTATCTATCGCGTTCTTAAAACTGGCCAACCAACCTATTTCAAAAATCTTTTTAACACTTTTTGTCATAACCATAATACTCGAAATATGACAAACTTTAAGGTAGCCAAACATAAATCTGCCTCTTCTTTACATCCTTCGAATTTATTGCATCTCACAACTGAAGTAAATTACCAAAAGAAGTTAAGAATTTTGGGCAGGATAAATTCTCAAGATACATTAAAACTATGTTGCTTGCCGAACAATCTTAGTGAATGGGTACCTTACTGAAACATTTTTCAAACTCTTTGATCCTTTGGTGGGTTGGTTGTTTTTATTTTTTTACATTATTTGCAATATTTTTAGTCTTAGTATAATTAGAGCAACGTCGTTTGGCGCCTGCGCAGGCACCTATCCCTTTGGCCATCGGTAATGCTTTTTTTTAATTTTTGATCTCCTGCTGTAGAACTAATAGTTTATTGTCCATCCCCTCCCCGCCTCTTATCTTTTGAATACGTATATAAAATTTTAAAATTTGGCACACATCATTACCAACCCAAATACTACTTTTTGGTCTCTAGCTCATTTAGCAAAACTTGGCGGCGAGACGCCATTTTGAAAAATAAAATTAAATAGAATGGGAGGTCATGTCAATACATCGTTTGAAAGCTCACACTGAAAATCTTATTTTTCACATTTTTATCTTCTTTATTACACCTGATCAGTGGTAATTTGTCTGTAGGTGTGTTGTGTTTGTAGAGTTTTTGATTTTTTCTGGTTTTAAAATTATTTTTTTTGGTTTTTGACATTCACCAAAGACTAAACTCTACAAACAACATACCTACAAACAAATGACACCTGAACACGTGTAACGAAAATAAAAATAAATAAGATGCGAAAAATTTTGAAAGGCTGTCATTTTGCTATTGGTAAAAGTAATGACATAATATTCTAGGACCATAAAGCATTCGGTGGGAGTTTTCAAACGATGTATCGCAGGACCCCACTTTCTATTTAATTTTATTTTTTAAAATGGTGTCTCGCCGCCATTTTGAAGTTTTTCAAAATGAGCTAGGGACTAAAGGGTAGTATTTAGGTTGTCTATGATGTGTGCCAAATTTTAAATTTTTATATAAACGCATTCAAAGATAAGAGGGAGGGGACAATTAAAAGCCGCACTGTATATAATATACGATGAATAAAATGTTTTGAATTTGAATTTCAAGTGGTAAAAGAAAAAAATTATTTTAATACCTTCTATATTTAGAGAGTAAAAAAACACCGTTGCTACAGGTAAAACTTTAGGATTTTTTGGAGTATGATTTCTTAACATCTACCCTTACTTATTTTATAAGTGGTTGGAGTAACTCACTGTAAATCAACGCCTTGTTGCAGTGTTCTGATGACACTGCAGAAATAACTGCATCCAATATAAAGTTCCATATTAAATATTTATTACAAATATACCAATCATTAACCTACTCCTTAATGCATCGATGGAAAATGGAAGTCAGCCCCAGAAAGTGTTTTTTCTAGAAGGAAGAGAGTTCCGCCTTGCCATCTAAAATAGGAAACCACCAATCTCAGATGGTCCGCCCAAGTCCGATAAATAGGTATAATTTCGTATGTAGTACCGATATGTACGTATAGTTTTTTTAAATGAGTTTCTAAACCTAATTATAATAACACTAATAATAATTTTAGAAATAATCAAAATAATTATACACCAATATATAATCGACAATTTTATAATAATAATAATGTCCCATATAATAATTTCTCTTAATAATTATAATCAAACTCCACAAAATTCAAATTTTCCAATAGGCCCAGTTAATATGCTACCTCCAAGGCAATTACCGCCTCAGAAATATTTATATTTCACTAATAGTCAAGTTTTTGGGAAACCAAAAAACGTTTTCAATTGTTTTTTTCAATGTTTTCTTTTATTTTTGAACTTAGGTACTCTAAATTTTAAAGCGTAGTTTGATAACCAAACCTGGTTCTTAATAAAACCCCATATAAAAAAATGCATGGGAGTTTTATCAGGCGATCTTGCGGGCTAATTTATAAGATTTTATAGGAGGTTATTAATAATCCAACGACGTGGTTTAAAATTGTTCAGAAATCTTGTACAACGCCGATCTCGATGTCCAGGTGCACCGTCATGTTAAAAATATTCAAAGTTTCTTATTATATCTTATTCAACAGGCATGCCATTAAAAATATTTTGCAGAGAATTTGCTTTTTAGCAATTATGATATACTTGTCCATTTAAATGTTTATTAAAAAAATGGTCTAGCTACACGTGTGTCGAGTATTCCCAGCCAAACATTTATGCCGAGCCTCTCTTGGAAAGCCATTTCTCGATGAAAATGTTAATTACCCAGTCCAGAGTCCAACGATAGTGGATATTTCTGTTAAACCAACCATTATTACAAAATCGACTCTTGTCGCTCCATAAAATCTTTTTTAATAAGTTAGGGTCATGCCTTTGATTTCTTAAAAGCCATTTCCAAAATATTCCGATTCCGATATAATCGTATGATCTGAAATCTTTCTACATCGATTTAGGCCTTAACTTATTTCGACGCAATATGTATTTTTTTGGTGGACATTTTCGAAATTCCAGTCTCTTTCTACACTTCTCTAAGAGAACTATCACTAATTTGAATATTTTTGTAATTAATGTATCATAAAATAAATCATAAAAAAAATTAAATAAAACTAAAATATTTAAGCCATTGAAGCCGGTTTACCCAGAACGTTTACTTCTGCTTCTCCTCCTTCTACAGTTACACCGGCCCCTGTCTTTTGTGGGTTCTCAAAAGAACCATATTGGCGCACATTTCTTTCTAGCCTGGCAAATTTTGTAAAGCTTGGGATGCGTCTTTCTGGATACAAATTTGTGTATATTTGAAGTGCATCACTTGCATTGCATAGCAGAACAATAAACCTAGCCGTTCTTCATTTGAAAACCACATATTGATACAAAATAAAACAAGAAAGTAACAAGCAAAAAAGGAAAAAATATAAACTATTTTAGCAATTCGAACATATTAACAATATTAACATAAATAAAAACTGACGCAAAAGCTTGATGACTTTTGCAAAAATATTAGTTTTTTTTGGTAACCATGACAACGCAGACTGCAACTACTGTCACAGCCAACTAAATTGTGTTAAGTTTTCATTTAGTTTATTTAGTTCATATTAATTCATGTTCTTTTATCACTCGGTATTTTTTCTTTAGTTAAATTTAATGCCTTTGGTTGACTCACCTTGTTAAGGAAGTATTTTATTTGTTTAAATAATTTATTTTTTTTTTCTTGAATTTCAACTCCTCGTTTTGAGGCCTTAAACAGTGCGCGATTCATTCGAGCTCTAATCGTCAAACAGTTTAGAGTCGCGACTCAACACCGAAAAATCGCTAGCGTGAAAGTATAGATAATTCGTTAATCTCGGCCACCGATAATAAAAGGTAATGTAAAATCACAACAACGTTTTCCAAGTTTTTAGTTAATCTCATTAAGTGTTTACAGTTCACTAAATTTTTTATTTTTTATTTGAACTCAGCGCAATTAATCAACATTATTTTTGGTCACTTCGAACCGCATTTTTTGCTATTCACACTTTGGCCTTTTGAAAATTAACTTATAATTTTATAGAATAAACCGCCCAGTTAATTCAATCATATAGGCTTAAAAAGTACAATTAATTAGTTGATCAATTTTCTTCTCTTTTTCAATTTCAAAAATACATTGCATTGTTCATTGCATCTTTAGTTGGTTTGCAGATAGTTTAAATATCTATCGCAAACATTTCATCGCATTTTTCTTAACAAGAATTTATCAATTATCGTTTAAATCAACATAGGTCGTTTTTCAAGTTGAATTCTTTTGCAGGATTATATCTAAAGGTAAACAGTGTACATATTTTTTCCAACAGGTTTCATTTTTATATTGGTTTTAACAGGGTGTTACAAGTACATTCATTGGAGTTTTTTAATTGTTGCTTGTATTGTATACGCAACATCATTCTCGTTTTCTTATAGCCAGTCTAAAGTCGGTCTTGAGACTCCATTTCTTGCCTTAAAATTTTCTTCTGAATTCATTTAATTTCTTCTGTTTTCTTCGTTTTTTTTTCGGATATAGTAGGATTTCCGATAAACTGAAAAGAGCCAAAGTTCTTAGACAAACTGAATTTAATCGTCTATCGGATATTCTTAATATATCGAGAAATGCTAAAGAAGACACTTCCCAACGCATAATCTTTAAATTGAGTTATGATATTTTGGAATCAATTAGAATTGAGTTTTTCAAGCAGCATAACATTGTCATTAGTTGCATTCTAGATAATGAGGATCAATTCACCGAACAAGACGCGGTACGAAGTTCATTTGAGAAAGATTTTTGGTATATTAAATCGATTTATTTTGAGCTGTTTGGAGAATCATTGACTACAAATATTTCGTCTTCATCGTCTAGTAATCAGTCCCAAGTAACACTGCCAAAATAAGAGATTCCATCCTTTTCTAAAAATATTACACAGTTTGCAACTTTTAAAGATATGTTTGATGCCTTAATTCATAATAACAGTACTTTGCGTAACATAGAAAAATTTAATTGTCTTTTGAGTTTCTTACGTGGTCAGCCTCTGACCTTGATTCAGAAGTTACCGATGACAGATGTCAATTACACAACCGCTTATGAAATGCTAGTTAAGCGATATGAAAACCCTCGTTTAGTTGTGGCCACACACTGGGTAGCTATCGAAAATACCCCCAAACTCACAACTGAGAATCCTGCCGAGTTAAGATAACTTTTGGATACATTTTCTGATAATCTTACTGCATTAGGAAATCTTAACTTTCCTGTGGCTTCATGGGATTTCAGTTTGGTTCAGATGTTGCTTAAACGCTTACATGTTTCTATTGCTACTGAATTCGAATTGCAATATGATTCACATACTACTCCATCATTTCAACAGCTTACAACCTATCTACATAACCGTTGTACCGCTCTCGACAATGTTTGCTCAGCCCTTCATGGAAAGGATAAAAAATCATTTAAGAGAAAAGATCGCTTCTCAAATTCCAAGGTTGCTCTTCTAGGCACTGAGCAATCTAAATCTAGCAGTTGTGCTATTTGGAAAACAGCACATTCTGTTTATCGTTGTCCTATCCGCATGTTTGTCATAAATGTAGACAAAAACATCATACCTTACTTCATTTTGAGAGAAATTATTTTTTTGGTAGTAGCAGCAGTACTACCAAATACAAAAAAAGTATCCGCACTCTCATCAACCAGCTCCATTCACAATGATCAACCATCTAGCTTTCAGGCGGACTCCAGGTCTACCAATTCTTCGCATCTGGTAGCGAGTAGCCTTAACAATTATAATTCTAGTAATGTGCTGCTTTCTACAGCTCTCATGTTAGATGGATCAGGAACATTTCAGAAAATTAGAATATTGCTTGATTCTGGCTCGCAACTTCATTTTATCTCACAAAATTGTGTTAAACGTCTTGTACTTCCTATAAGACGCCTTGCTCCGTTCAAGGTATTGGAGAAGCTCATGTACAAAACTATGCAAAAAGTGTCTTCACCAAGATTCGACCTTGTAATAAATTCACTCCGAATTTTGATTTGGAAGCTGCAGTTCTTCCAAAAATTTGCGGGCTATTACCTAGTCATCCTATTTCTACCGCAAACTGGCCTCATTTAAGCAGCGCGTCCTTGGCTGACCCTTTCTATGATACTCCTAGCTCTCTCTATTGATGTATTAATAGGTGCTCCATTGTTTCCCTACATTTTACTGGAGGGTAGACTTACCGGTGACTATAATGAGCCAGTGGGAATTAACACTGTTTTTGGTTTTATATTGATGGGTAAAACGGTTTCCAACTCTTCACCTATCGCTACACAATCGCTTCTCTGTTATCAGGCATCAGTTAATGTAATAAAACTACGTATCGCAATCGGGATGGCCGATTTGTGGTTTCCTTGCCCTTCCGAGGTGATGAGCCTATTTTTTATGGAAGTAGAGAATTAGCTCTTCGCAATTTCTTATCGTTAGAACGCAGGTTACAGCAAAATCCGAAGCTTTATGCAGATTATGCTGCTTTTATAAAGGCATATTTAGATCAGAACCATATGGAATTAGTATCTTCAGATGTACTCCTAAAAAAGTCGTTCTATATTCCACATTACTGTGTTTTAAAGGATTCAAGTCACTACTAAGCTTCGTGTCGTATTCAATGCCTCTGCCAAACCATCAGATGGTATGTCACTTAATGATCATCTTCTGTCTGGCCCGAAATTTCAAGCTGACATTTTTGCGTTGCTTCTTGGTTTTAGAATTCATCGATTTGTTTTCCTAGCGGATATTCGTCAAATGTTTCGACAAATTATCGTTAACCCTGCCCACACTGATTATCACAGAATTGTTTGGCGCTTTTCTAAAGATCAACCTATAGCTGATTACCGCCTTCTCACAGTAACGTATGGACTAACATGCGCGCCTTATTTGGCTATCAAGTCATTGTTTGTTCTGGCTGAAGAGGAAAAGGATAATTTTCCTGAGGCCTCACAAATTATTTTAAATTCATTCTATGTTGATGATCTAACTGGAGATTTATAAACAATTGAAGATTCTAGAAAACTTCAAAAGGACTTAGTACTGATGCTGCAGAAAGGAGGATTTTTAGGCAAGGCTGATTTACCCCCTTCTTATTTGTATAATGAGGACATTTCACTGAATTTTGATTCAGAAAGTCCGCTAAAAGTTTTAGGCTAAAACTTTATTGGAACCATTCCTCTGACGTGTTTCAATTTTTCGATAACTCTGTGGATAGGGGTTGCACTAAACGCCTATTGTTATCTAATTTGGCAAAAATTTTTGACCCACTGGGCTTTCTTACACCTTTAACGTTTCTCGTCAAGTTTTTAATTCAGCGTTTGTGGAATTTAAAGTTGGATTGGGATGAAACGCCTCCAAATGATATTCTTAATATCATTTGTATATCTTAAAATCCGCCGCATCTGAAGGTATAACATGGCATTTTAACCCCCCCTCTGCGCCCCACTTTGGAGGATTGTGGGAGGCCGAAGTGAAATCTGTAAAAACTCATTTATACAGAGTCATTGGCATGCAGTGTTTGACCTATGAGGAGCTAAATACTGTATTGGTTCAGATTGAAGCCTTTCCTAACTCGCGACCTCTTACACCCTTTAGTAATAATCCCAATGATATGACTGCTCTAACCCCGGGTCATTTCCTGACCCTGGAACCTCTGGGTGTTCCTCCTGAATTGGATGTCACCTCACTTCCCGTTCGTCAATTGGATCGTTGGCAAATGCTTCAAAAAATGCACCAAGATTTTTGGCGTCGTTGGTCTGGTGAGTACTTGCATACGTTGCACCAACGTGCTAAGTGGCATAAATCCAGTGGTAATCTTTCATCAGGAACTTTAGTTTTAATTCGCAATGATTTGGCCCCTCCTCTGCATTGGTCAATGGGCCGCATAACTGAGGTACATCCAGGTTTAGATGGAATAGTGAGAGTTGTTACTGTTCGCACTAGTAATGGGACTTTAAAGCGACCTGTGGTGAAGCTCTGTCCTTTGCCACTTTCGGAAGACTGAAAAACGCAATGCATTTTGGTGGGCGGTATGTTAAGTTTTCATTTAATTTTCATTTAGTTTATTTAGTTCTTATTAATTCATGTTCTTATATCACTCGGTATTTTTTCTTTAGTTAAATTTAATGCCTTTGGTTGACTCACGTTGTTAAGGAAGTATTTCATTTGTTTAAATAATTTAATTTTTTTTCTTGAATTTCAACTCCTCGTTTTGAGGCCTTAAACAGTGCGCGATTCATTCGAGCTCTAATCGTCAAACAGTTTAGAGTCGCGACTCAACACCGAAAAATCGCTTGCGTGAAAGTGTAGATAATTCGTAAATCTCGACCACCGATAATAAAAGGTAAGGTCTCACAACAGCGTTTTCCAAGTTTTTAGTTAATCTCATTAAGTGTTTACAGTCCACTAAATTACCTTTTTTTTCCTTTTTTTTCATCGTGAGTTAACTAACTTTTTAATTTTATTTTTTATTTGAACTCGGCGCAATTAATCAACAAATTGAATGGATAATATCAATAAATATCATAATTTAAAACTAAATTTTTTATGATATATAGTTTAGGTTTTATCAGGTTTAACACAAATAACCCACTAATGGTTAATAAGCTTAAGCTTTTAATTAATTACTTTTTAAAACATGAGGCAAAAATAAACATTTAAAAGTATTTAGGTTTTTAGAAATTAAAAAAAAGTCAAATTCGCACTAAGGAAAATATCCTGATGATAGTTATTAATATGTTGAAACGCTGGGAAATATATGAATGATTACATATATACATTTTTAAATGGAATCAAAAATGCTTTCAAAATATGTTATAAAAATGAAGGTCCGTATTAAAAAAAAGAAGTTCATAGCCATTGCCAAGATACCAAACGTCATAAACAATATTAAAGGTGAAGTTTTGCGGAGCACAAAAGCTTATAAAACTTTGTAATTAAAAGTAAGTTTCTAAAACGAATAGTTTCGGAAATAATTATTAAAATAAAATTTGGCGTTTTTTTTTTGGATTGGACATTTGGATAAATCACTCTGTAATTTACGAACTAATAAACATTTTGCAACGCTATAAAAGGATTTAGCATAAGCATCAAAATTGTCAACTTTTTTCTAACTTAATCACCCTCGTATCTCCTATAGTTTCGGAAATAGCAATAGTCAGACATAGCAAATAGGACACCCTGCATAGTTTTTTGTTTACTTGCTGGCTCCCTAAAGCTGCCGTGTAGATCCTATTCTTTCCATTCCATTTTAAGTGTAATAATGTTTTTTTCTTTTGCAGGAGCTTTTTCTTTTGCAAGGTTTAACGAGGAATGTCACACAATCGAGGACTCTGATGGCCTTATATTGAGGTTATACATGGAGTTTAGGTAAGTAAACAATTTTTCGATTTCCTTATTATGGGCTTATTATATGTTCCTTATTCCTTTGCCTCATTCGCTTCTCGGAAAGTATATTGAAGAGTTAGGATGGTGCAGCCATTTTTTTAGTGTAGTTCTAATATACTTGTCTAATTTTTCTAGGTCCGTGTGTCCGTGTGTCGAAGATATATGTGATGACATTAAGAGCATAATAACCAGGCCTGTTAATACATTAGTAAAAAGCGATATAATATCTATTGAACCTAGGATATATAATCATCTTTGTCAAAATCATAACTAAAGGGTTGATACAAATTTTAATTATATTTAAATCATTATTTGGTTCCTTTTCTGTTTAAGGACCAAAAAGAACATTGTATATAAGAAACATTTTTTTGTGGTTTACTACATTTTTATGCTTGTACATATAATGGTTATTGACAAAAGGTTTTTACTTTTTGTCGCCGTGAGTATTATTAAAGTAATAGTGAGTAATATTAAAGTTTTAAACCTGAGTTTTATTTGATCCCACATCCAATTCACTCAACAAGAAGCATAAAAGATTTTTGGGTCACAAAAAAACAACAATTTCGAACAACACGTCAAATTAGATATACAGGGGGACGTATAATTATGCATTTACTGAAGTTCTGTCAATCACCTTCTCACCTCCAGCTAACCTCACTTTAATATGTCAAATGGGAATCCCCATCGTGTGGTTTATCGTAGTAAGCAGCGTAAAATTCTCTATTCAACGGTACCAAAAAAAATGAAATCGGTAAATGTGTAAGCAAATAGTTAGCGAAAATGTCTAGAAATAATGAATATTTTATTTACGCCAAACTTTGGTATTTTAAATGAATACTTTTAGTGTGGTACCTACATCATTTTAAAATTCTTACATTTTTTATAATAGATCATCAAAAAAAAATACAAGCAATTTAGAAGTTAAAATGTGTGGTAACAAACAGTACATTTAGTTCAAGCAAATTATTTATTTTTTTAAGTAAAGAATGTGTACCGTTATTTGCGAGAAAAAAGAGTGTCTTCAAATTTTTTGGCAAATATCTTTGCAGTCTTATAACTTTGTATGTGTATTTATTTCACTTATATTTTTTGCGAAACCTACCTAATAGGTACAAAAAAACACTGCAATACCTTACATTTTTAAGGTGTTTAAAAAGCAGGCGATTTATTATTGTTAAAACTGTCAGTTTGACGCGTGCAATTTTTCAATTTTAGTTAAAACAGTGAGTTAATAAAATGGTGTATACGCTAGCCGAAAGAATAGAAATAATTTTCCTTTATGGAGCTCAAGATCGGTGTGCTCGCAGAACCGCGAGAGCATTTCATGAAAGGTATCAAGATAAAAACGTGAACCATAAATACGTATTAGAATTGATACGAAAATTTGAAGAGACGGGATCGATTTGCAATAAGAAAGAATATGAAAATAGAGTTGTCGATGAAGCATGCCAAGTTGAAGTACTAGGACAATTTGCTATGGATCCAACTTTGTCTATACCAAAGGCCGCAAAACTAACAAATATTTCCACTGGTTCCATAAAGTTTTGGCTACATAAAGTTTTAAAAAAAAATAAGTTCTTTCCTTATAAAATTCATATTCTTCATGAACTCGGAGAAGATGATTTTGATAGGAGAATTCAATTTTGTAAAGTGATGTGCCAGCGAATTGACGACGATCCCCATTTATTGAAGAACATTTGCTTCAGTGACGAATCGACCTTTTTTTTAAATGGCCTGGTGAACAGACATAACTTTAGATACTGGGATAATGAAAATCCGCATGTTTTTCGGGAAGGCCATACCCAATATCTCCAAAAAATTAATGTTTGGGCAGGAATTTATGGGAATGAAATAATCGGGCCATTTTTTTTGGAAGAAAATTTGACTGGCGAAATTTATTTAAACCTTTTAGAAAATGCAATATACCCTTCCATCATCCAATCTATGGAAAATCAAGTAGATCAACATGGTGCTATATTATTGAATGAAAATAATATACATTTTTAGCAGGATAGAGCTCCCGCGCACTACACTTTGGTAGTTCGAGAGTGGCTTGATGAAAATTTTCGAAAAAAGTGGATTGGCAGACGTGGTGCAATCGAATGGCCTGCGCGGTCTCCGGACCTAACCCCACTAGACTTTTTTCTTTGGGGCTACTTAAAAAGCAAAGTTTATAAAACCCCACCTGAGAGTATTGGGAATTTAAAAAATAGAATATTTCAAGAATGCAGAGAAATTAGCGGGCAGACCCTTGCCAATGTTCGTAAGGAGTTTGAAAATAGGCTTTTTTATTGCCTTGCTAATAACGGCGCGCATTTTGAACATTTAATAAAATAAATTTGTTAAAATAATTAAATTTGTTTTTCTACCCTACCGATTTACACTTTAATTGCTTCTTGGTCAATCAATTTTATTTTTTTTTACAACCATTGATAGCATAATGAATGCCCTTTAAAATCACACCATGGGGTAGCCATTTGACATACCAAAGTTTGGCGTAAATAAAATATTCATTATTTTATAGACATTTTCGCTAACTATTTGCTTACACATTTATCGATTTCATTTTTTTTGGTACCGTTGAATAGACAATTTTACGCTCCTTACTATGATGTACCACACGATGGGGGTTCCCATTTGACATATTAAAGTGAGGTTAGCTGGAGGTGAGGAGGTGATTGACAGAACTTCAGTAAATGCATAATAAAACGTCCATCTGTATATCTAATTTGACGTGTTCTTCTTTTCTCAGAACTGACTTATTTATAAACTGGTCTATTATCTTGTTTAGTTTATTTTGTATGGCTGTTGTTAATTTTAACTTCTTATTTAATAGGGTCCTTTCTATTATCTATGTGATGAAATGTCAGAGTTATTAGGTTATTTAAGGTTATTAGGTTATTTACCATCACAGTTAATTCGGAAGTGATATTGAATTGTTTAACAGGAGGAAAAGATAAACAAGAGCTGAAACAAGCTAGTTTGATCTCTTACAATCTGTAAATTATATGATCTACGAATTCTTCCTGCGAAGATGCTACCTACCCTGCGAATCTAATATTTTGGTTGATAATCTGGAAAAAATAGGATTAAAACTTGAAATAAGAAGAGAACATTGGTTATGTTCTGAAGTAGTGCCAGTCATAAATAATCCTGTTGCATTAATTAATGTCTTATTGACAAACAGCAAGATGTTTTGGTGCACGATGATGACCTGGAAATACTATATTACGTGGAATAAAAAAAAATTAAAGACATGCCTTTATCTGGGATGATGTGATTAGGTATATTAGAAAACATGAATGATTTAAAAACATTTAAGGGGCATTTGTTAAGCTTTGTAAAGCCAACCTCAAACAAAAAAATGGTATTTCTTTTATTAAGTATTTAATTGGTCACATATCCTATAACTGTAGAGTAAAATGTTATCAAAACCAGAAACAAACTATTGTGTGACCGTAGTTATAACCCCTGAGTAGGGTTATGTCATAGATTCATAAATGAAAAATTATTTCGTTATTGTATAATCAAATATCAGGCGGATTTGCTAAGCCACCCTGTATAGGGCCCCTGAAATTAAACTACACTGTGAAACAATTTATTTATTAAATCAGGAAAATATTGGTTATGTACTATCGATAGTATCAAAATAATTACATACGGATGACCTATTCTAATTTATGTATTTCGATTTTTTCCAAAATACCCACGAAAAATAATTCTGAGTCAAGCTGTTCAACCAATCGCAAGAGTTTACAGACACTGCATTTATTAACCTTTTTGCCAATTTCAAAATTAAAGCATTTTTTATTCAGAACTCTTGGAAATTTTACATTCAAGTTAATACTTTTTAATGTTTCATGATTGCGTTGACATATCAAAAGTTTTCAAAGACTGTTAATATTATTTTTAGCATTTTCTGAAAAAAAATTCACGTCATAGATGGTTTTTTATCAATTAAATAAAATACCGACATTCCACCTTTTTTGATTAAATTTACTCAATTCACACACAACCGTTTTCAATTAAGTTTACTCAATTTTCGGTAGAATAATCCTGTTGAATTTAAATACAGTAATGCTCGGATATAATGAACCCTAAAAAATAATTTAAATTGGTTCGTTTTATCCGCGGTTCATTATAACTAGTAAAACGCAAATTATGTGCATCTATTTTGTGTACTAATATACAAAGTATCACTCTCAAAGTCTGTACAGTGTATCCGTAAGGTAGCAGATAAATTCAATAAAAATGAAATGGACGGTTTCTGAAAAAAATCCTTGAACCCGTCGATTTTAATATTTGGTTTAGGGTTTTTCTACATGAAAATTAAATATACATACAATTAAATATAAAAAAAAAAAAAGATCTGAGGTCATCAATATGTTTTTTAAATGGAAACCACAATGTTTTAATGCAGAATCAGAAAGAACGTATTTTTTTTACAAAGGATATGGTACAAATGAATAGTGGTTACATAAGCAATTTTGAACGAAAAATGTTGATAAAATATAAAATTAAAGAAATACCTATCTAAATTAAATGTTCTAATTGAGTACCGTTAACAACCTGACAATAACCAAGGCGATTTAAAAATTCTTTTTGAACGTTGTCAATGACACCTGGAGTAATATTTCTAATTTCCTGGCGTATTTCTTCTTTTCAGTCTTCTAAGCTCGCTGGTTTAGTTACATACACTTTACTTTTTAAGTATCCCCATAAAAAGTAATCGAGGGGAGTTCAATCTGGCGATCTGGGTGACCATTCAATGAACCCTCGTTTACCTATCCCACGATTTGGAAAAACTTCATCTAGATAATAGCAAACGTGTAAAGCATAGTGCGGGACTCCATCTTGATGAAAAAAAACTATCACGTTGGTGTATGTCGGGTTCTTACAAATCCTCACCATTGAGGGTGTCATGAAAAAAGTAAGGTCCTAAAACTCTTCTTTCCACTATACCGCACCCCACATTGACTTTTTGAGGGTGTTGTGTATGACATTCTGTCACAGTCTAACACAGTCAAGTCACTCGACCCTTTTCGACTAACCATCCGCACCTGCCGACGCCGCCCCTCTCGTCTATCAGAGTTTATCGATCCCCCGCATGCGGGGGATTTATACCGGTTCGTCGACGAAATGTGGTTATAGGGTTGACTCGGTTCAGTTTATTTTCGACGTTTACCGAGTGTGTCAATATTTTTTGCTTTTGTGAATTTAATATTCTGTCATTTGGTGCTAGTTTTACGGACTTTTACTTTAATATAATCTATATTAATAGCAGTTGTTTGGTAATGGCTTCTCACGGACAATATTGCTGTGTTGAATCTTGCAATAAACTTTTTTCCACCTTAAAAGTCATCGGAAAAGTAAAAAATAGAAAAACAAACAAAATAATAGAAAAAGATGTAACCAAAACATTAAGATTTATTTATGGCTGGAGGTTGCCCATATCATCAACAATAAAATTATGGGAGGTATTGAAATCTAAGGGTTACACATTTTTATTAACACGAAACCTTAACCAAGATTGTCTGGAAAATTATTTTGGACAAATCAGGAATGCTTGTGGAAATGCTAAAAATCCAACTCCCATTCAGTTTTGTAGGGCTTTTAAAAAGCTCTTTGCTTTAAGGTATTGTGATGAAAAGGAAGGTTCCAATTGTTTAGCGGATGTAAGTGATATATTACTCACTATAACTCCAGATTTAGTAAAACAAGTATCGGTTTTAAATCCAACAAAAAATTATACACCAGTTTTAAATATCGACAGCAAATATTATTAAAATTTACATAGAGAAGAAGGCAACGCACTAGTGTATGTAGGTGGATATTTATTACGAAAATTTAGTTTTAAACATAGTTGTGATATTTGTATTAATTTTTGCAGAGGTGATGATGTGCATGATAAATCTACAATTTTTTGTAAAAAAAAAAGCCTACGAGGGTAGTCAGGGACGATTTGGAGGATTAACTGTACCCCCAAAGAGCTTCAATAAATACATAATCTTACTAGAGGATGTTTTTACGAAAAAATTTAATAATATTTGTGTAAAAGATAATGCAGGCATTTATTTAAAAGAAGAATGTGCAAAAATACCATTTTCACACCCTTGTTCGAGTTTTCCTTTGGACTATATGTTAGCTTTATTTACAAGAGTAAGAATCTATTATACACTAAAGTTTGCAAATAGAGAAATAACTAAAACTAGAACAGGAAATAAGAAGGAAAACACGAAGCTGAAAATACTGCAAAATTTATAATTATTGTACAAATGTTTTTTGGATTAGAATAAGACTTAAAATTATACTCGTATGTACATAGTTCCTCTAAATAAATATGTATTGTTTATAATTTAATATTTTTTACTGTGTAATAGAATAGTAAGTGTGCATTGTAATGCAATTACGATTATTAACAAATAAGAAATATATGCATATATCTACATATAAATCAAGTGTTTTTTTTTATTTTCCTTTTTGCAGTTTCCCACTAATTACATGTGTTTTGATCAGCCAACTGTGATTCAACAAATTAATATTCCATTGTTTATTTAATGTGTCACAATGAATAAGCGTCAAAACTCATCAAAATATTTTAAAATAAAAAAACCTCGATTTTACCCAATAATATTATTAAACTTAATACTTTCCTTATTGCCCCCCGTAAACGCATTTCTAATGTGAACTTTGTGGACGGACTTGTATCCTGTCATGCGAGGGGTGCCGGCGTAGTTTACAAGTGATTTTCAGGATCGACAATTCTGTCTGTTCGCATGGCCGTTTAGAGTAATGTTGCCAGAAAATAATACATAAAAAATAATAAATAATACATAATGTTGCCAGAAAATATTATCCGTTTTATAATATTATTGCTATCATTACATAATTGCTGCATTTGCTCCCAAAATTCATTTCGGCGATCAAAATGATCATCTTCCCATAGCTCTTGAAGTAAGAGCTCTCAAGTATAGCTCTTGATATTTTATAAGGGTGGAACTTTGTTTTTTTCAATACTTCATGCATAGTAGATCGCGATAAATTAACATTAGAAGCCGTGCCTGTGATTGTGGCTTTGGGATTATCTTGGGCCGTTAACAGAACGTTAAGCTCATATTCTTCAGTTATTGAACCCCGACCAACTTCTTGAGTATCCCGAACATGTCCGAATTCACGAAACTTTAATAGGCGACTGATCAGGATAAGTTGTATTAAACAACTGGACCACCTCCTTTTGAGTACGCGACATATCTCTGAAATCGATCATGCACAAGATTTTGATTGTTCCACGTTCGGTTAATTTTCTCATATTTCATACAATAACAGTAGGTAATAAAGTGTAGTTACTAATAAAACGCAAGATGACACTGCTTTCGCCTCTCAAAAAGAATAAACACCAGTTGCAAATGTAAAAATACTTCAAATAGTTGCACCAAAATACATTCACTTTTTGACACTGACAACAACAGCGAAACGTATTTCTTTAATTTTACATTTTATCATCATTATTCATTCAAAATTGCTTATGTAACCGCTATTCATTTGTACCATATTCTTTGTAAAAATGCATTTTTTCTGGTTCTGCATTAAAAAATTGTAGTTTCCGTTTAAAAAACATATTGACGACGTCATATCTTTTTTTGAATCACCCTGTATATTTAATTTCCACATAGAAAAACCCTATACTCAATATTAAAATCGACGGGTTCGAGCATTTTTTCAGAAACGGTTCATTTCATTTTTTATTGAATTTATCCGCTACTTTACGGATGCACTGAATATCGAAACACATACTATCAAACACTAATATGTCTAAATTCTAAATGTGCAACATAATGTAGATACATTTTTCAGTTTATACATATGTATTTAATGAGAAATTAAATTTTAATAGATTGTTTTTTATTATTTTTTATCACCTAAATTTAATTGTTATCAGTAATTTTTGATTGAGTAATATTCGTGTTACAAAAATAAATGTTGTTTATATAGCTTTCAAGAATATAAAAAGACCATATATACTCAGGTACTTGTGTGTGTACTTCGTGACTTCAAAAAATTACGGATTTCTGAGATTTTTATTTTTATTTCAGGAACGGTTGCCACACCTATCTTACTATTTTTAATAGAATCATCTTTATAAAGTCCTTTCTCCTCTTAATGAACCATATTTTAAGTTACTGCCTCCACAATTTTATGTTCCTTTAAAATTTCTCTTGTAACCATATCATTATCGATTTCCATCATATATTCGCTAAAATTGAAATTAGGGAATTTTTTCTTAAGTTGTTCGTCCACTAAATTTTTCATGTCCATATCTCAATCAGGTTTCGGTTCTTCTAACTGATGCTTTTTCAACCATTCATTCAGTGGTATGTCATGATCTTAGTCATATTAAAACTCCTTTCTTAAAAATCCCTCATGCTTAAAGCAGTTCGCAGTAGTTTTCTTGCAATTATGGCATCTAAAAGGTCTATAGAGAAATTTTTGTTTGCGTCCATTGCATTTAATATTTGTATAAGAAGAATTTTTCTGTAATTACATTTTAGAGAATGAAGAATTATTCCTTGGTCCATAGGCTGGAGTTTTTAACTCCTGTTCGACAGTGTGAATATACAAAAAGTTCGTTATGAAAGGAAAAAAATATTCTAGATCGGCAGAAAAAGGTCCGCTATAAATTGGTGAATTATAGGCGAAGTTGACTGTAGTTAGTAATATAGTTAAATATTGAAAACATCTTGTCGGACTTGCATTGTCTTATTTATTTAATGTAACACGACGTTTCGGTTGGTAAGTATCTCCAACCGTTATCAAGTGTAAACTGACAGCAAACTACTATTCTATAGGCTTATATACTAGATGTGTACAGCGATGTGGAAAGGAAAGTCATTGTGAAAAGAGTTGGGGGGGAGGAGGACACGCCTCTCTCTAGATCCTACACTGTCCTGAGAGTAGAGGCTTCCAGATGTTGGGTATATCGACGCTTGGCTGGCTGAAGATCCCCTGTGATCTTCTGTGAAATGAAAGCTGCCTCTACGAACTTCCTCTTCCGCCAGTGCTGTTCCTTAAGCAGAATCTTGGCTTCTGACCAGTGGATATTGTGTCCATTATGCCACGCGTGCTCTGCTATTCCGGATTTGGAAACCTCTCCTCTTTGGGTCCAGCTGCGATGTTCCTTCGCTCTGATTTCTAGAGGGCGCTTTGTTTCACTTATGTATGAGTCACCGCACTCACATGGGATCCGGTAGACGCAATTTTTGGTATCCAACAGGCCATCTGGTTTGGTCTTTGATACCACGCTTCTGATAGTGTTGCTAGATCTAAAGGCAGTTCTAATATTGTACTTGCTGGCAATGCGTCGGATTTGTTCCGATGTACCCCTAATGTAAGGTATGGGTAGAAGTCTGGTTGTCGTGGTGGCCTCGTCTCTGATTTGATTTGGACGCGTCCTTTGGATGGTCCTACTTATTAGCTTCTTTGGATATCCATTCTGTTGTAGGTCTTTGTAGATGGTATCCACTTCAGTCTTGAGATCCTTGTCGTTTCTACAGATGGTTCGAGCTCTATTGTAGAGGGATCTTAAGGAGCCCTTCTTTGGTGGTTGCAGGATGGTTGGACTCATAGTGAAGATACTGGCCCGTGTGTGTTGGTTTTCTATAAACTGAAGTTCGTAGATTTCCACCGACCTTTTTAACGAGGACATCTAGGAAAGGTAGAGCTGAGTCCTTCTCTGTCTCCATCGTGAACTTTATTATTGGTCTGACGCTGTTGAGGTGAAGCAGAAACTCCTGAAGTGCTTTTTCCTCTTTGTCCCAGATGATGAAGGTGTCGTCCACATATCGAAGCCAGAGCTTGGGTTTGCAATGGGAGGCATCTATTGCATGTTCCTCGAACCATTCCATAAAGATGTTTGCTACTACTAGGGAAAGAGATGAACCCATCGGTAGTCCTTCGTCTTGGGCGTAGAATCTATCCTTGACCTGAAAGTAAGAATTACGAAGACAGATCTCCTAAAGTTCTATCACCCCGTCCAGAGGCAGTGTGGTCCGAGTTGAGAAAGCTGCATCCTTGCTTAGTTTGTCTCGGATGATGTTAAGAGACTCGCCTATGGGTACATTGGTGTAGAGACTTTCGAAATCAAAACTCATCAATCTGTCATTGGTCTCGACTTCGATCCCTCCAAGAAGGTCTACAAAGTGGGCAGAGTTTCGAACAAAAGACGCTGCATTTCCCTGGATCGGTCTAATGATCTCCAAAAGGTATTTCGAGAGTTCTGATGTCGGCGAATTTCTAGAGCTCGTGATGGGCCGCAGAGGCATTTTCTCCTTCTACCCAACATCTGGAAGCCTCTACTCTCAGGACAGTGTAGGATCTAGAGAGAGGCGTGTCCTCCTCCCCCCCAACTCTTTTCACAATGACTTTCCTTTCCACATCGCTGTACACATCTAGTATATAAGCCTATAGAATAGTAGTTTGCTGTCAGTTTACACTTGATAACGGTTGGAGATACTTACCAACCGAAACGTCGTGTTACATTAAATAAATAAGACAATGCAAGTCCGACAAGATGTTTTCACTGTACCATTGTCTACCACCTTCAAAAACATAGTTAAATATAACGTTTGCTGTTCTCAGAATAGTCTAAAATTTGAGGTAATAGTCTAATTTTGTCTAGAGTGATAGTATAATTTTGCCTGGATCTAACATTGGTAAATTTATCATACTAAATTTGAAAAAATAATTCTGAATATAATTCGCGGAGATTCCCGGCATCTGCGATAACATTGAAAAAATAACAGCACTTGTCAGTATATATAAAAGTACGTTTAAATGACCTTAAAATTTATAGAACGTTTAATAAATACACAGTTTTGCGATTAACTGAAATGATTGATTAAAACATGTCCAGTACTTGTTTAGCATATAATATTTCAAATTTTATTTTATCGCCTACTTTTCATCGAGTACTTTTTTATAATGTGTACAAACAAAATTCTTGAAGTAATGGAAAATGAATAATAAAAGTAAATGATCGCTCTTGCTGATTTAATAACCATTTAAAAAAAATTACCTTGACCTTCAAAATAGACCTGTAGATCCTATGCAACAGTACTAAAAGAGGATTTATCTGCCTGAATAACTTATATCTAAAACACTCATTTACAGGTTAAGTCTTTTGAGAGAAATCGAGATACATTGTAATAAAAAGAATTACCCTGTATAATAAAAAAAAAGATTCTATTAATAAATTCATATACCTGTTCAAATGTCGTTATTGGAATTGTATAATTAATAGTTTATTTATTTTTAACTTAATATAAAAAATCCAAGTCACCTTTTTTGTTAAAAAAAAAGATTTCATAAAAAATTGGTCTAATAACATTTAGCATATTCCATTCAAACAAGCTCTGTTTTCTGATTCTGTTTTGAGTGTATTAAATATATATTATTTATTTGCCTACTTACTAATTTAAATTTATAAAAATGTATATGAAATATCCCATTTTGTCTCTAAACTTTTTATAATGAAACTGGATATTGCATCTACTTCGATTTAATAAGTAAAAGTCTACAGTGCTTTCAAAAATAAACATTTATTTTGTATTTGTATAGTAACTTGACCGGTCTCCTAAAATGTTTTATACATTATTTACTTCTTAATTAGATTCATCGATGACATGACTTACATAGTCACGTACTAAAGTAAAATATTGATAGAATTTGTTTATTTTTACTAATTTATTATCGTATCACTTTATACTTAAATAACTTCTGATAAAACCTTATTGTGGTTATGAAAAATAAGATACAAAGAAACTAAAGTACATATGTTTATAGATAAGGGGCGCTTAAATCTAATCGGTAATTTCAACGATTCGCTGACCTTTGGTTTGTTCTAAACTGTTTGTCTATCCGATATGTCTCATCATTTTTTAGATGTGCTTCGATATCTTTAAAATATAATATGTTTAATAATAACGATTTATGAACCTTGGTATCACTTTAAAAAAATATTGGATAAGATAACACCAAATAAAAGGCCGTTATTATGATAAAAACAAAACACTTTAAAGTTATTGTATAGTCTGTATTAGTGCATCAGTGCGTTAACATTAATTTTAAAAAGAGTCCCACTAAGGTAAGCATTACAATGGACCCTTATTTATATATATTTTTTTATAATGTTGAAGAAAAATGCATGGATTATCAAAATATATATAGTTAATTTTTTAATATTTTTTTGTCGAAAGCTTCTTTATTAGATGTTAAATTTGTGTATATAAAGCAATATTATCAATTAGCAGTTGAAAATAAATTTTATTCTTTGTCATGTTATTCACATTCATAAGCAATAAAAGCTTTCTTTCAGAGTAGATTTTTTTCGCGCCCACTTGTTTTATCGTATATATATATTAACCTCTGCTTCTTCCTGTATGATAAATTTATTTGCGTTATTATTAAATATCCTTTTATAAAAGTTAAACCCTTTATATAAATTCCAGTTTAAACATTTGGAACTTTTTTTTATTTAGATAAAAAAGTAAAACCTTATCCCATTTTTTTTAACTTTATATACTTTCAATATCTTATAAGAATCTTTGGTGTGATACTCAAATTACAAAATTCTTAATTTTATTCTCGACATATGTGCCTCAGCATCTTCGGGAGAAGATTACACCAGTTTTAATTTTAAACCGTTGGCGAAACGGTTAATTGGTTAAAGTTAAATTAGTTAAGTGTTTTTGATATCAAAAAAGGCCGTATATAGAGCCATCATGTCAAAGTTAAAAAGGTTTTTTTATTATCATACGATAAATTAAAATACAATAAAAATAATTCATGCTAAAGGTAATCTGATTCTGGCTTTGTTCGGCTAGCAAAGCAGTAACATTTTCTACAATTCCCCGAAGAAAAGTGAATCAAATTCGAAAAACTGTTTCTAAGAGTATTTCTAATAATTCTTAATGATTCTAATAAACCGATTGTGGAAAAAAACCTGGAATCCTTAATATAAATAAAATTTTTAGATCTCTTTCAGATTTACATTAAGAAGATAACATTACATATACAGTAAGTATTTCAACAGTGGTAGAGGCCAAAGTTACCTTTTTTTAAATGGAATGGAATATTTTTTTATGCATTCCGATTCTACTCATAATTTCAACACAACTTCATGCAACATATGCTATACCTAACTTCAACAAAAAACATGCCAATACTAACCCATAAAAATAGAAACGATACAAAAAAAAGTATTTAAACAATAAGCCAATTAATTAAATGCTGAGAATGGCTCCCTTGAACGGTTTGACGGTGCCAAATTGTAGTAAAAAACATTTGCTACCTTTTGTAATATAACGAGAGTTATTAATTCACATTCTGCTCTAATTCTGTCTTGCAATATGTTCCTATTTTCCAGCTTTATCGCATAAACTTCTTACTGGCCATCTTGCTTCTTTCCGGGGCTTCTTGCTGGCCATTCAATTTCACCTCTTTTGCTAATCCAATGTTTTGGAAAAGTTGTCTCAAAGAATCTTACCTCATTAACTCGATGATAACAAATAAGTAAGGGCGCTATTTGATTAAAATTAGCATTGGCATATGTCCACTTATTTCTGGTATTCCAGTAAATCCTAATATCAGGTGGCATTTAAATTATCCGCAATAAAAAAATAGACCTATTATGCTATTACCAATTATACCTGCTATTTACCTTTTCAGGATACTGGGTGTGTATTTCACACATCCAGTGCGAATTCTCATCTAATCAATATCTGTAAATATGTCGATTCACTGTGTCATTCATCATAAATGTCAATTAATCAGGAAAAATCATGTTTCAATTTAAAAGTTTAAAAGTAACTAATAAAATTTTTATTGATCAAGTACTTTTTTAAACTATGCTCTTTTAAGCTAGTAAAATAAGGTATATATACCATTCCGTCCAAAAAAAGGTGAGTTTGGTCTATACTACGGTTGTGATGACTCCTGTATATGCAAAGTTATCTTCCGAGTCCACAAATTATTTGTGCTTGCTTTTGTTAATACGTTGTACTATCCTATATTACTGTGTTCTATCACTACTTTTCATGACCTTCTCTGAAATCTGCCCTGCTTATAGATGAAAGATGTAGGATACATTTATACCTGTGGATGTAATCACAGGCACACACAAAATTCTTAAACTATATCATAAAAATAATAATGAGAAAAAAACTTATATAATTTTATTTATTTATATTTTAAATTCTATTAAAACTATAATGAAACATTTTGATTTTTTTTTGCTTCACCTGTATGAAAATAGATTTTCTTCTTCTTTATATAAAAATTATTTTAATAAATTAATGATATTGAAAAGCTAACTACCATTAATTTGTTAAAACTGCGTTAATAGAAAATAAATGTTCATACAAATAACCATTTTAATAGAATGAATAAGTTAATTTGAAAAACAAGTACTTCAAGACTTCTTTGTAATTTCTAATCTGTTACTATTTTAAGGAAAAAATTGCAGCCTTTCTATGTTATTTTTAGAAAACACAAATTTATATAAAATAAACTGTATTAGCGTTTTATTAATAACTTAATAAAATAATTGGATATAATAATAATTATTCTCAACTAAAGGCTCCCAACTCAATCACTTGCCCAAATATTGATATATGTATAACTATAGTTTAATTAATAAAATCAATTATAAAAAAAGATATTAATTTTATATAACGGCATGCGACAATATAACTAGTACTGAAATGCGTGTGCATCAAATTTGTATGTGTCATGCGTCATGTGCCATGTTGTACTATTTTCGGTCATAAGAAAAAGGTCGCGAAAACGATCCAAGCTTAAACTCAGTTGCCAACACTTTTAGGCTTTAGTTTATGAAGCAGCTTCTGAGTAACAGCGTTATGTTAGCAGTTGTTGATAAGTTTTGTAGTACACTTCCGCCTCATCCTTCACCCAGTCAACACGTAGTCGTTCTTTCCTTTCCTATCTTTTGAAACCCTTTCCTGCCCTCTGCCCTTTGCCAGTGGTATCCTATTCACGCCGATAGCCAGGCCGGATGATGCATCGTGGAGGAAGCGTCACCGTGCATTTCAGTATTAAAAATTGTCAAAATATCGATTCGGGGAACAGGGTACATACCCGACGGTTTTCCCGAATCTCCAAATCGTGCTTACAGATTGCCTCGTAGCAGAGGCCATTGAAACTAGTAAGTCCAAGTTTTGTAGTACGCGAAGTGTGCTTTACCAACACACCACCAATATAAAGAAATGCGGGTTGCCTTGTTAATGCGAAGACATTTTGACCCTCTACTAAAGGCGCAATAACGAACTTATAAATATACCTGGACTGCCAATTCAATGAAAAGTAAATGACCACTACTAGGGGGCCGCCATTCTGCGTGATTGTATCCTTTCGATATTGGTCACTCTGACAAATTTTAGTTAAGCCAACTGTGGGGAAACAAAACAATTAAAGTTTTTGAGAGGTTATGTTTACAAAAATACAAAATAGAAAGTTACACATAGGTAAGAATTTAAGATAGTTGCGTTAGATCTGTGATTTTTCTGGTACTTCTTGAAGAATTGAAAATTTATGAAAGGAAGTAATCCTCACCTAAAATGAGACAAAGTTTTAATCAACTTGGAATAGATGTATGCATTTTAAAATATTTGTTTTATCATTCTGATAATCTTAAATCTTATAAATCCTAATACCATAAAAATCATGATATTCATTTAAATTTTTGCTTATATTTACTTAACAAATTCAGTTAAAAACACTTATTTTCTTTCTATTTTCACTATTACGAGATTTACTTTTCTTCCATGTACAGTGTTTTCACATTAATAGGTACAACTATCTATAAGAATCAAAATATGGATGATTTTATGAGGGTTTGTAATTATAAAGGGTTTATATAGTAAAAATATATTATTCTGTCAACAACTCAATATATTTTTCTATTATAAACCACAGAACACAAATATATACTTATAAACAACACCGACGGACAATTCACAATAATTCGGTTTTGAGAAACTGAGCCAAATACCTTTAAATAAAGATGGTGATACATTATTTACGTATTAAATAAGGAGAAAGATACATCGCCTGTTCCAGACGATATACCGAAGCGTCGTCTACAAATCGCCAAAAACTAGGCAATCCGCTATACTCCCACGTCAAACGTCAGCGTCGTGAACTTCATTACCGTTATTTCATATATTTTTTAAAAATTATGACACTAATTGACACTAATTAAAAATTATCAACACTAAAAATTTTCAGAGTGACCAACATCAAAAGGACACAATCACTATAAAAATGGCGGCCACCATGCAGTGGTCATTTTTGGATATCGTGGCCATATTATGCTAATAGTCCAGGTATATTTGTAAGTTCGTGGCAATAATTCATATTAAATATGACATTTGTAAGCCATAACTATTGGCAACCCGTCTAAACAATCAAATGTGAAAGAAGGTGTGGTCACCTCCGGTATCACATTTGAATTCAATAAAACACGGGAAATTCGAATTCTAAGATGGGCCCAACTTGAAAAAAAGACTAAATGTCACAACCTACGGGTACTCCATTTGAGTAAAACAGATTATCATCAACACTTGTCCTTTCCTACAAATTTCTTTTTAGATTTTTATGTTACAAAAAATATAAAAATTTTCACAAAAAGAAACAAATTTCCCTTATACAAGTCTATTTTATCCAAGCAGAACACCAGCTGACTGCAATTTTGTGAAGTTTTCCCTAAATTGGGCAAATATTTATAGAAGATAACCTGCAATTTTAACTTGAAACTAAAATAATTAAAAAGCCTTTATATCATTAAACAACCTTTTCTACTTCAAAAAATTTCCTCGGATAATGATATACACATATATTACAAAACATAATATTTCTTCAGTAATAAAGTCTATTTAAATTACAGATAAAAAAATAATACACAACTCTATGATTTTGTGTACATAAAAATATATTAATTATTCATCTAGAAAATAAAAATTCAAGAATTTAAGTATTCTTATACAATATATAATTAACATTGTTAATTTATAATACAATATAAATTCTTATATAATAATAATAGGCTTGGACATATTCTGTTTGTATACCCAAAACTGCAATAAATAAATAATTAGTTCAATAATAAAAAAGGTTGAAAATAGTAAGTTTGTCTAAACTTCTAAATAGAACAAAGAGCATAAAAAACCGAAAATTTTAGTTTAGACTAGGTCTAGTTAGACTTGAAAGAAGCAATATATGCTCTTTTATTTTTCAGATGTAACCCCAATTTAAATAACTGGCTCATGTTGGATTTATGGGCGTTATACATTGCTTTTCAATATATAACAACAATTTCCTGCTCAGGAGTTAAGCTAATTCTTGAAAGACCAGCATTAGAAAGAATGCCTTTTGTATGCTCTAAGACAAAAGAATATTTATCAATAAAATTTGTTAAATTATTGGAACAAACTCTGATAGAATTGATGGTGAACTAACGAATAATTAAAAAATTGATACATTTTAAAAACAAAGACTGGTTAACTTTCATGCTTTTTCCACTCATGTAGCCCCATGACTAAAAAATTTACACTAATCAAAACTTATGCCTTTTTATGCCCTAATTCTAAAAATAACTTAATATAAAAAATAATAAAACAAAAAAAATAAAACCTGAAACTAAAACTTACGGTAAATTGAAAGTCGTTAGGGTCAGCAAATTTTTCAGGCGACGCCTTCCTAAAACTGAAAATAAAAAAGTCAACATCAAAACTATCAAAAGTGTCACTAACATCACTACTGTCAGTTGGGGCTGTTTGCCAACGTAAAGGACACATCGATCGATCGCTCCATCGAATGTTCAAGAATATTGATGGGTTTGCATACAAAATTCAGACCGGACACCGTCTAAGTGCAGCTGATAAGAATGTAAGAGTCAACTACTTGTACTACGCGTTCTTCTCGAATATTAAACCATAATCATTTAAATGGATCCATTAACAAGCAGTCAACAGTGTGCTGTATGCGCACATGGTATATTGGGCGTGTATTTCATTGAAGCAACGATGGAACGCCGTTAACTGTTAATAAGGAGTGCTTCCGAGAACAGCTTATTAAACCATTTGTACATCATCTTCAGCGCTTTTGTCGTACCAGGAACCAACCACTTAATCAACAATGGTTTCAGTAGGATGACTAAAATTCAAGATTTTTTTGTGGGACCATCGTTCACAGACATGATTGAGAATCTTCGTGAACGCTATGAAATATGTTTGAGACTAAACGGACGGAATCTTGAACATCTGTTTTATCGGGAACGTTGTCGTGAATAATATTTGCAAGGCTGTATCATGTATACTAAATATATAAATAATAACAACCATTTTAATCGTAGCCGATCGATAGTTCTAGCCTGGACACTTATCCCCGCTTCCATCGATACCTCACAACAGAAGCCGAAATCATGCGAGGCGACGACCGCATCGCGATGGCAAAAATTCCGCGCTGGGGCAGATATTTTGCGTTGATTCGAAATAATATTTTACTGCAGTTATTATTGTAGTTTATAGTAAGATTACGCATTTAAAATTTTAAACTATCAAACTATTTTGATACTCGCTTTGAGTTTTAAAAAGAATAAAAATTCGGTATTTAAATTAGGTGGGTAAATTAACAATTTTATTTTTAACTTACATTTTACAATCTTAATTTTATTTAGAATAATGCCTACCTCTTACTGCATTCCTGTTAAAGCTCAGAAAAAATTAAAATGGAGTTAAAATTTTTTTTTTTATTATCTACGGAATCATTAAACTTTTCGATTTTTTAAATAAGCAACAAAAATTTGGCGTAGCTACCTACCTAAATTTGTTTTCGGCATTAACATTTTTACGTAAAAGTAATACAGCAATGCAAAAACTTTCCCATAGCAACCAAGATAACCCACAAAAGTGTCAAGAATAAAAATTTTGTAAATTTGTTTTTTTTTTCAATAATCTTTAAAACCACATAAAATATAATATATATATTTTTTTATATGGCATATTCTTTTACAAGTAAATAATGTGCAACTTTGGGGTAAATTATCATTTTTCGTATTTTGAGGGTAGACGAATTTGAAACACCGTTTATGTATATTTTTCCAATAAAATAAATAATAAAAAAAATTTATTATCTTGTAAAATGTAAAAATTATTAGGTCCCGCGGTATCTCTACTTAGTCGTTCCACTGTACGGCGTGCGCCACCAAATCTCGGCTTCAATTTTGACGCCACGAAACCAGTGTCACGGCTAGAACTCTCGATCGGCTACGTTTTAATATTAATTTCAGTACTGTTTATTTTGCCGCATACCGTATGAATAAGAAATTGACA